>NC_051235.1:10404576-10704576 GCF_015220715.1 Pygocentrus nattereri
GAAGAACAAGAGGGAATAGCGAAACAGAGTGAAATAGAAAAATTCAGCACTGATGAGAAGAACAACAGAAATGGCCTGGGCCATGAGTGAAGCTACTCAGTCAGGCAAGCATGAAATCCACAGCTGCAGTAGAGAGCTGAGGCTGCTAGGCAGCACTTCTCCCAAATACACCATATCTGCCTCAGCTCAGCCTGCAGTGCTGCATTTAACATTTATCAGGGACACTCAGGGAATTTATTTAAAGACCGCAGTATTGGCAGTACTAATATTTCAATAGGACACGCAGTTGGTCTATCACAACTAGAAAAAATTGCTTTTTCAATTTAAGTTGTATTAATATAATGTCATTTACAACACACACTGTCCCAAACCAACTGTATGGAAAAGCAGAAATTTACACTTACAGAAATTATTGTTTTGTCCATGCAGTGGCCTGCAATTATGTTTTTGGTGGAGTCTCTGGAGCAGTACTTCAGATCAATTAAATCTTTGTGCGGGTTTGATTCAAAACTTTTCACTGACCTATGCTTGTGATATTCAATGCTATTAAACAATGACAATTGGTGCAGTGGTGATTTAAGGTAGGCTTCATGTTCTGTATGCATCTGAAAATAATTTGAGTGAGAGAAAAAAAAAATCCATCTCACCAGGCATTAGGTAGTCAGGAATGTACATGGCTTTGCGGTAAAAGCAAGCACATATTATAAGACATTATTCTTCTCTTTTTGTAATTCTTCTGGTCTAAAATGACATGTTAAAGCTTGAAAGTGCAAGATGTGTTCAACAGCAAAGCAGTGTACATGCTGTCTCCAACAAATGCAAAAAGATAATTCACTGCTCAGTAAGAACAGAACAAAGTGGAACTGAGAAAGATTAGACTGTGCTACTAACAAAGATACTTCAGTATAGTTAGAGTATTGTGCTTTGGAAACACCCAGAAAAAATACAAATCTATCAAAAATCTAACTTGAGTATGTGAAATATAACTAGGTACTACTAGGGATGGACATTTAAAATTTTGATATTTGAACTTGTAAGAAAACCCCCTTTCACCTTTTAGCTGAAAAAAAAACTGTGCTTGTGAGGAGTCAGTGAGGTAAATAATGTTGGAAGTTCCATGCCTTTAAATCTGAGTATAGTGCAAATCAGCTTGAGCTTGTTTATCAGTGCTTTTCTGTGACACTTCATGTTGTACAATTGCACTTTGTACTATTAGCCCTGCTTTTTTGTTAAATATATGTTAGCCTTTAGATGGCCGCAGTGGTCTTTCCGATTTTTAAGAAACTGAAGAATTTAAGAAGCACAGAGTTGAAGTATTTAATGCCCCATTAATATGAAAATATATGTAAGAGTGAAGCAAATTTGCTTATCAAATATTCAATTTTTGAGATTTCCATGACTTCTCTTTCACTTTTGGGTATAATACGTTAATGCCACACTACTGTATTGTGCAACCAGCAATGAGAAAAACACTGTGTGAGAGCTTGTGTTGCATTAACCCCCCTGGACTTGTGCTCTTATGTAACATAAGGAAGTCCTCTCACCCTGGATATAATTAAACTGTTTGGAAAATTTTTGAAAATGATCTTTAAAAAAGTTTATAAAAGAAACCTTCAATATGCCATGAGTTCAGCCATCACATCTGACTGCGCTTGGACTTCTGTGGCCTGATTCAGCCTATTCTAAAGTCAGCAGCTTCACTGTGGTGAAGTCGGGAGTTCTCCCAGCTGAAAGCCCTTGTTCCATTCCAAAATCCACACAAAGCTTCTTTTTCATTAACGCTTTTCTGCAGAACAAACCCAGGCCAGTAATATTAATCTTGTGTGGCAGAGTCATTTATAATCTTTGACATGTAAAGAGCAGGACGGGAGGAGTGGACAGAAGTGTCAGCCAGTGTTCAGTGGCAGTGACCCTCATATGCCTCTGGCCATCAACAAACATATACAGCCATATGTCAAAAAACAATAAGGAGTTCCGATCAGAATGAATGGAATAGATTCTGCTGGTACAGGGTAGTTTCATTTGTACAGCTGTTCCACTTTAGGGCTGCATGCTTTGTTTGAGAAGCCAGAGAACCAGTGTCAATAAAGGAAGATTAATGTGTCTTACCGGTATGAGATGTGTGAAGTTTTAGCTCTCTCGTTCTTGCTTGCTCTCTCTCATCCATTTGCCTATGGCATGTGGGAAAGTCAGTACTTTTGTGAGTTCTACGTGTCAAAACTTTAGTCTCTTCTCCAAAGACATTTAGCACACTGTGCAGAATAGCAGAGAGAAAAAGCAATAAGTATAAGTGAAAGAGAGAGAGAGAGAGAAAGAAGGGCGGCATGAACTGAGGTTGTGGCTGAGCTGCAAATGGAAAACACATCCTGCAGATTTGGAGGCATAAAAGGGACGCAGCAAGGCAAACACTGCTGAAAACAATTCCATCACAACAGAATACAAAATCTACTTTTATCAAAAATAAAACCACACATATTAAGCTTTACAATAAGCTTTAGGGCAAAGGATAATAAAAAACCAGCTCCCCTTGTCTCAAGCCTACTTCATATGCTACAAATGAACCTTTTTTTGCATTCCAACATCACTTTCCATTAATTGTGGGACAAATATTCCTAATGAAGCTTGGAGAGCAGCTGGTCTATGTGACACTATGAAATAAATTATGAAATATGCCCAACTAATGATGAAACAAATCAAATGATGGTCCTCTGCAAATTGTTTCCCCTTTTGAGAGGAAAGGAAATAATTTGTAGGTGTGTGTAATCCATTAGTGTTTTTGCATGCCTGTTTTTCTCATGTTCATTCAGAGCACTGAAACTGCTTAATTGACTAGTCAGGCAAGCTAGTTAAGGACATGTGGCACATTGCATTCATTGAGTTATTGCTGTGGGTGAAAAGGTTTCCAAATCATATTCATATGCCACTAATAGGAGGGTCTGTTCCTTTCGGCCGTGAAGGATGAGGCAGCGCCCAGTTCACCTCCCTTGTCCAGTGCAAATAAATTATCCTCTAACGACTGAACCAAAAGGAAAGAAAGAATGAGAGATAGAGAGAGTGCCAGAGAGACAGAGAGAGAGATAGAATGAGCAGCAGACAGATGGAAAGTTTGGAATACTGAATGGCTCATTTGCTGAATGAGTTTTATTTCCTCTGTGTCCCATCAATGGTGATACTCAGGGACAAGCTCACAAACAGCCACTGTTGACTAACAGTGCCGCAGAGAGAGAGAGAGAGAGAGAGAGAGAGAGAGAAAAACAGAGTATTTCATGTTATTTTTAATATAAAAAATTTAGACCTATTATACTGCACTGTGCAAAAGTCAGAGATGCCCCTTCATTTAATTTCCAGTCAAAACCACTATTCCATACAAACTATTCATTTGTCAAGAGATATTTCTAAAACAATTAGATATAAGATCAACTTGCATACGGAAGTCAAGGCATTTTAGTTGTGCGTCAGTTCACCTGTGACTGGAATTGTCCTGATATCATCCTGCTTGGAAAGATTTGCTCATTTCTAGGCAAATTTAAGCCATTTGTATCTGCAGTAATCATCTACTGTTCCAAAAATATGTGTTCTAAAATATCTCAAACAAAGAGCACTGTTGCACCTTGCTTGCCAGAGCACACCGCTAGTAACAGAGGCCAAGCGAGCTCTGTAGTGTAATAGGACGTCTTGGGTTTTCACTGCTGCCAGCCTTCACAGTGGCCAAAACCTGGCAACTCGAGGTGAAACCAAATATGCCCTGCAGTTCTGTCCCTTACAAGGTGGTTAATTGGGACCATTCCCACACAAACACACACACATACACAGGCATCCAGTCACACACCATCACGCGCACAGCCAGAGGGATTCTCCTTCAGCCGCAGTCACTCGACATCGTTGTTACTGTATCCAAGCAACACAGCACTAAAATACAATTCATAAGACAGCTGGTTCATATAGCAAGAGTGATAAAGGCCCACACCTTTTCACCAGCTGCACCTCTTTGTCTCTTTTAGATGGCATGAGGGCACCTGTGGTTCTAGAGGAGGACGCATATGTTTGGTTGAAGGGATTATTCATAGATATGCATGCTCCTGTTTCCAAACATGTTAAAAGAGCTCTTGGGGACTCCCCAGACATGACACTAGAGCTGCACAATATACTGCTGCATACTGAACTTGCAACATATAAAAAATATAAAAATATATTAAAACATATTGGTGAACATGAAAATATTGAAAAATACTGGAGACAAAGATGAGAGCCAGGTGAAAACAATGAAACTTGTAACTTATAATCAATATAAAACAGCTTCAAAATAACAATGAAAATGTTTTCAGTAGGTAAGTACAGCACTGTTATGATCAACCTTTGCTGACATGAGTAAGCTTTGTGGGATACTTTTCTGCTTGATCTTGTTTGGACAGTTTTTAGCTTGGGTTTATATGCCAAAAACAGTTTAAATTCATTTTTACATGACAATATCTGAACTCTCTTTATTAGGCTTGGAATAAGTACTAAAAAATTAGTAGTTAGCCAAAATGTGTAGCTAGCTACAATGTAGCTACTTTTCCAGAAAAAGTAGTGGCTAAAACATTTTTAGCTACTTTTTGAAAAGTAGTGCACTACTGTTTAGCTACAGTCAAAGCACAATTGTCAGAATGTTTGTGTATCTCTACCCAACACACCAAACAAGCTCAACTGAAAGTGTGAACAAGACAATGCATGTAATTCTGCGCCAGAAAGAAACATATGATTGAAAAGCTGCAAATATACAAAAAGATCACCAAGTTTAAGTGTAACCATGAAGTGTAATCAAACTTACGCAATGAAAACATGTGATATCCAACAAAAATTTAGACTAAGGAAGGACAAAGTCAATCATTCTAGGTTTTCTTAACAAAAAGAACTGTACATAAAAAACCAAGCAATTGCTCTCCAATTTAAACATTTCAGCAATATATGTACAGACATGGCATTCAAAGTCATTAAGCTTTAGCAACATTTTAGCCTCAAAATTCTCATCACTGACTCTGGCTCTATGCAGTACTATTAGTAATAGAGTGTAACGAGTTTTTTATTTTTCTCTTTAGCTAACCCAGTACTCGGCTCTTTTACTGCCCTGTTGCAGCTCCACAGCAGCACTAGATTTTTATGTAAAATAACAATCCTCCTTTGCTGCAAAATAAAGTTCTGCTGATGATTATAACCCCAAAGAGAAAGATTTACGATGAACGTTGATAATTTAGAGAAATGGATGGGACAGTTAGCCCAGGAAGCTGGTGAATGAGAAGCTGAATTGTAGCAAAAATTATTGCTCTAGCTACACAAAAAATTGTAGGCACTACAGCTATTACCTACATTTTATAAAACTGTAACAGCCACAGCTATTAGCTTAAAAAATGGTAGTTAGCTACAAAAAGTAGTGCACTATTTAGCTACTCCTCCATCCCTGCACTTTACCACTTAGCATTAAATAGGCTGTTTTTGTTACTGTGCCTTTAAGACTGATTCATTTAAATGACTTCTGCTCTGATTAGCTGCCCTATATTATGCCTCTTTCAAAAAAGCTGACCAGGCTGAAACATAGCTTATAACTTCAGCATAGGCAGAGCTAAACTGCTAAGGACTAAATAAGTGAATATGTGTAAATGTGCTGGTTCTATTGACATCATGGAAAAAAAGAATTCAACACAGGTTGTTTGTACAGCTTAGTTTCCATGTATGGAGTGAATCTTTTACATACTGTATCAAACGCTTTTATTTCAAAAAGAAGAGGAAATTCAGTTTTCCAATACACACTTGTGATTTTGATTTGATTAAGCCTTGATTCATCACAATGCTCACAGAAGCTTTTCTGAGATCTGTGAGAATTGGTTTGGATGCTCACATAATACACAAAAAAGAATGAAAGTATTTGCTCAAATTCTTATTAACTTAAAGCAGTCTTCAGTCATATCATTGCAATAGCTAATTCTGATATAATGATTTAAAAAATGTGCAGCCCTTGTGCAGCACAATGGTTTCACATTATGTGTTCACATCACAGCACCCTTGCTAGAATTGGGTGCATAGAAGACAGAGAAATATGACAATACATTTGATAAGAAAAAGCAGGTAGACCTGTGAATACAAAGTATACTAATCATGAGTTCAAAGACAGACTTAATATGTCCAAATTTCCAGTCATAATAAAAAAAAAACATGATTTGTTTGTTATGGCCTGTTATTACTTACCTCTTAAAGTCTTCCTCTCTGAACAGGTAATTGACTTCATGAATGGGTAATTAAGTTCATGATAAAAGCATATTATTATAACATAGTAGTCTTTCTGCATGATACTTTGTTCTAGACCCCATGTGTTAAACACAATGCCCAATCCAATCTAGCCCTTGAAATGATTTTGATTTTCTATTAACATTATTTCACAATCAGCAGCACTACAATCCCCAACATACATTGCAACGTAATTTGTGCTGACACCCAACTCCCATCAACAATCTTGGTAACAGCAGTTTTCTACCCAGTTGCAAATGTCATATTACCAAACACACCAGCTGCGTTTCAGCTGCAATTCAACCAACATAAACACTATAAAAACTGATTAAGAATGAATTAACTTGAAGCATAAAAGATGTCAGGTCTCGACACCAAGGACCTACCTTACCACACAGGCAAGTTTAAAAGACCTACATCCTGAGGACATTTAAAGAGATTTAACAGTTATCCTAGCCTAAAGATATCATGTATTCACTTGTAATATTTGAAGGTTTACTACAAGTGGCTATATTTTGCTGTTGATGGTTTGACGTATTCAAACATAAACACTCCCTAGCCCTCGGATTTCTTGATTTTTTTTTTAATATGGCCCTTTTTTTACACCCCTCATCTAGTCCCAGCAAATAGGTTACTTATTTGCATTGTTAATGCTTTAGTCATTTCCGAGGCATTAACTGAAGTACTTAAGTTGACAGCAGACACTGTTCACTTTGACTACTGTGCACAAATACACACAGCTCTTCTAATTACACAATAAGCTTAGCTTGGGAGCCCCAGAAGTGTTTCATGTGGACTTATAAAATAAATAAATAAATAAAAATAAAGTAAAATTCTGGCACCATAGCTTTCAGAATCTGCAGTGCACGCCATGGGTGGCAGCTATTAGAGGCAGCCAGACAGGCAGACAAAGGTAAGCAGGTGAAGGGAGGCAGAACAAGAGGTGAAGGGGTTGTTAACAGCAGGTGGAAAGGGTCAGAGTCAGAGGTCAGAAGTTAAAAATAAAGGCAAAGGGAGAAAGTGGTGGGCAGCACATGATACAGTTAACAAGACAAGCTTTACTCAGAATATCTCAGCTATCGTCAGACAACACTGATCAACTGCATATTTTATTAAAAAGAGATTTAGAAGCTTTATAAGGACCTGCATCATCGTCAGACTGCTGATTCAAACCCTGATGATGCCTTGAGTCCATGAGAGCATAGATGGTACTGTTAAGTTAGATGGAGTGGCTTGCATTATTACTCATTGTTTGTTTGCTGGTGTATTGTGTCTGTTCCAATTCAGGATGCATTGAAACCATTTTTTTCCAGATCAAGTAGAGTTTTTTCGGACTTGCTGATACTGAGTACAATTCCATAATGAATACCTAATTCAGTTGTTAGTTTAAATGAGTGAAATATAGCTTAACACACAAACCACTAAAATCTAGCTGATTTAAAATGTGCATTAGCTAGCTATGTTACGTTAATTAGCTTGGTAATGCTGCGTATTCTCATGCCCCTCATGGGTCTCTTTCAATAACAATCTCTGCAGTGACAGCCTTTTGGCTGGTTGAACTGTAGTTGAACGTTTTTTAAAGCCAGATATACACTTTGCGAGTTTAGAAATGTTGTTCTTTGTTGATTTATACTGTACAACTGAAAAAAAAAAACATTGTTTATGGACAAAGCCTACAATTACGAAAGCGTGCAGTTCGACTGACATGCTATATGAAACACAGTCCCTACAGACAGCCTGGTCTATGGCCAATTTCCAATAAATCCATTTCATTCAAAACAACACGCTGCTCACCCAAGTACTGAGTAAACACACTGAGAAACTGAGACACAGCAGGTCGGCTAACAACATTATGCACTGAAATATTCACAGCAGGAAAATTTTACAAAGACAGTTTATAAAAAAACACAGTTTTGATGTTTATACCTCTCAGTTCTATTCAGTCAGACAGAGAAAAGTGGCATATACAGAATGACAATTTTTTTTTCTATGTTTTTGTTAGCCTTAGTGTCTCCACCTGTATTGGGAAAGCAGATGTGATTGTGATTCCATGTGTTTGAAATCGAGCTAAAATCACATTTTTCTGCCCAATACTGTAACTGCAATTTAAATTGCTTTTAGTTTATGCAAAGTAATGTTACACCCATTTTTTCAGCCAAGGGGATCATTACATCCACTTTTTTTGGCTAAAGCCTTGAATATTGTGCCAGACTGATAGTCAGTTATGGGTGTATTGTCACGTACATTACACAGGTAGGTGTTTCGTCAATTCTGATCTCAAACTCCATATAATTAGGTCAAATTTCCATGCATAAAACTTGTTAAGCTCCCAAGCTGCACAACCATCACCCTATCATCAGGAGTTTGCGAGTTTGATCCCAAATGATGCCACAGCCATCCGTGGTTGAAAGCACAACTGGTCTCACACTTGAGGGATGGTGGTTGGTGTAGGATGGTCCCGAGTTCCACAAAACTGAAGAAAAAAGAAGTGTTTTGTATCATATTTTGTGCTATATTGCCCCCATCTATGAGAAACCTATGAGAAACACAGCCAAGAGCAGCCAGGGAGAGGCAGCTAAAAAGAAACAGTGAGAGAGGAATGGAAACAGCTCTAGTGTAGCAGACCATTAGATACAGTGCCTGTTTCTATACAAAATGAGTTCCCAATTATTTTGACGAGAAGGCCTGCTGGGACACTGGACAAAGGGTGGCATAGCCCAGGGCCTTTAAGCATTGTACTGTGTGTTAAAAAAAATGCCTCATGGAGAATAAATAAATTCACAGAAAATAATAGAAGCCATTTTGACATGAAGGTTGCCAGTTCAGCATTCTTCAGTCTAAAGGACAGCATGATTCCCCAAGGAGCATGTTTGCACATGCGTTGTTTGTCTATATTTTATATTGTTCAAGCTGTGTTTGTACAGCTGACAAGTGACAGAAAGAAAAGGAAAAGTTTCACACATAGTGTAAAAACTTGTTGATCCTGAGGTTTTAATGAGAAAACAGCAAGGGAGCAGGTCTAAGGACAACCGCACTGTACCGCAATAGACGATTAAGTGAAAATTATTATATAATGTTTTCAATGTATTATAATAATGTTTTCAATCATTTAAAGACAAAATATGCTGGCGTTCCAGATGGTCACCAAGGCAACGTCAATCGTAACAGATCGATAGTAAACTGAATTAGAAAACGCAATGGAGCTAAATAGACCAGTCACAGCATTGCTGTGTCAGAGTGATTTTTTTTTTTGTGATAATCATGTTGATGTCTGTGTCACATGTCACAAGATTTAATAGCAAGGTAACGCTGGATTGCTTGGGTTATACTCTAATAATGTAGAAATTACACTAGAAATACAGTGAAATAAGCAAGGGGTCGCTGCATTTTCAAGAACGACAAATAAATAAATAAAGCAAACCAATTAAAAAGAAAAACTAACAAACAAAACCAGCTTGGTGCCTTGAGGGCTCATCTTTTAGTGGGGTTAAAAAGTGCTTTTGAAGTGTGAGTGTCTTATCTGGACCAAACAGATCCGGTGTACCCTGTTGAGGAAAGCTGAAAGCCTGCCATGGATCCCTAGGCTAATCTTAGAGCCACTGTTGGTTCGGGGGGCACCTTCCTCTGCTTGGCCCCTGACCAGAGCCTCACACTGGGGCAGGAGCCAGAAAGGAGCGCTCGGCTAACCTACACAGCCATCCACCTAGGAAGCATGATAGTGCTTGACTGCTTTGATGCTTTTTGACTGTTTTCAACTGAGCTTTATTTTTTTAAATTGTGGATAAAGGGGAAAGTGCTTCATGCTGGACAGTACTGATGGCTTTCTGAAATGGAGATTAATTTATATAAAACAAAATATATAAAGTGAAAGTACATGTATTCGTAAACTTTATTAATGTAAACTATCAGGTAAGACAATAAGCTATGTACGAAACATTGTGATATAGAATTTTATCAGTACCTGCCATGCACTAGTAAAATAGGTAGGCAGGGAAGTAAAATGAAAGAGGAGCAAAACAAGAAAAGTGAGAGAGAAAGAAAGAAAGTGTGAGAGAGTGTCAGAGAGAGAGATACAGAGAAAGAGACAGACAGAGAGGCAGACAGAGAGAGAAATGCAAAGGCAAAAAACAAAATAGAACCCTGTTCACTACCTCTGTTTCCTGCTGAGATGGGGGAATGAGAGTAAGGCTGTCTGGCCGTGCAAGCATCATTAAAATCCTGAGTGGAGGAAGAGATCTGGCCTGGGTCAGTTTTTTGCCCCAGCGGAGCCCACTTGGGTCCTGTCTGCTCGTTGCTTTTGTCAGCGCCTCCATGCATTATTTAAACAGCCAGCAGTCGGGCAAAAAGCAAGCCATGGGGTAAGTTTGCTTCAGCCCTCAACAATATCTTTCTCCATATTAACCCTTTTAAATATGCACATTAAGTGTGGGTAATTTGTAGCACCTCTTTATCTTCTTTTTGTCTGATCATGCTCCTTATTCTGGCAATGTAAGCAGTCAAGCTCAAAAACAAGGTCGTTTTGTTGCTTTTTTTTGGTTTGGTACTTCTTGGTTTGGTTTGGTGTTCCTAGGCTTAATAAATTACACATTTACAGCCCATAAACTGCTTCTTGTTAAAATAAATTGTATGCTTACAGTTTACTAATCTTTTCATTCAGCTATTTCACACAATAATTTTTAACTATTATGTTACGGTAACCTATTGAAATTCTATTGGAGTGACAAGGATGGACAAGATTAGAAATGAGCAGATCAGAGGGACAGTGAAGGTGGAGGTGGAAGGTATATATATATATATAATGTTCTATCTTACATTAACTAAAGCATACTTTCTCTCTTTTCAAGTAAAATGTCACAGAGTACAGTGTATAGGCCTACAATCCTTGAGAGGAAAATGCTCTGGCCAGTCATTTGCTCAGACCTTCCTTTCTGATCTGGGCGCAGCTGCACTCCATGTACTTCCTCCATTGAACATTGTGATAGTCTGGAAAACTTAATAGTAGTGTTTAGCTAATGAGCGACAGAGTCTATGACAGATTGTGTAGAAAGCACATCCGCTATCTTGTCTTTGTAGGATTAGATGTTTCCAGCTCTTCAGCTGAACCTTTCAAGGGCCTGGGGCCCCAGTTGTGGTCCACCCCTTCTCTCACACCTTTAATTAGCAAAATTGAAGCGATTACTCTTCTAAGTGGATCCATCAAGTGCAGGTGTTAATTGAAGGCATAAATAATACCGGTTGATTAAATTTTCCCCTGAGGAGACAGGCCTGTACATGACAGGAGCGAAGAATAAAATCCCACAACCTGAAAGCTCCTGTGAATCCCAGTGACAACTAGCAACACTGTAACAGTAACTATATCATTGTCTTTTCTACAATTCTGAATGGCTCACGAAGGACCTCTCTGACGGCTCTATGTGGACAATTCTGTCAGAGTTTTAGAGGAGTTGGTCGGTCCCATCTGAATCTCAAAGAATACAGCCTCTCTTCCCCAAGGTAACAGGAACACAAGCAATTAGTGTCAATGGTGATCTATTCAAACCATTTACACAGCTAGCCCTTATGTGTCTCTGATGGTTACAGAGTAATTTGCCCTAACTATTATATCATTATGAGTGTATTTCAGAGAACATGAAATGATCGTGAAATTGGTATGATATTTGCTTTCAGTTTAAAGGGGGTGTACTGTCATTAGAATGGTTTACAGAAAGTAGTGCTGGAGCCTTGGAAAAGAAAGGCCTGCTTACCTTGGATGTTAGGTAAAATATTTAATGTAATCAAATTTAATTTAATTCAAATACCTCCACCATCTAAACGTTTGAACATGACTGGCCTGCATTTTAGCCAGTTTCTAGCATGAGTATTTAGCATTCCGTGCAGCTCCGGAAACTGGGTCAGATGAAGTCAAAATGGTATCACCAGAGCAGAAAACCACTCAAGCGTTTTGCCTCTATGTCCCTGCAATCTCATCTCTAATAGAGCTCACTTCTCTGCCTCGCATCCCCTGTAGCCTCTCTGCCTGTCCTCTCTCCTTCTCTATCCCTCTTTCTCTCCCTTTCTGTCACTTGTTCTCTCTCTCCCATCCCTTACTCTCATTCTCTCTTTCTCTCCCTTTTCCTATTTTTTTTTTCCCCTCAGCTCTTGTGAGGACTAGAGATCTAAGCAGTCACATTGGCAGGGCTTAGCAACGTTTTCATGAGTGGGTGAGCGAAAAACTGTCTAGCAAAGAAACTGGCCATGCAAGGCCCCGGCTCAGGTCACTGGTCATTTGCTGCTATAACATTCTATCTGTTCTGATGCTCCACCAGTAGGTGATATTCCTAAGCTTCTGCAGTAACCCATGGTTACACACCCACGCCTCAACTAAGGAGAAGACAATAGATTACAGTATAATAGCATTTCAGAACATGGTTACCACAAGGTAACTTTAACAAGACTGTGTTAAAGGCCATGGCAAGCTGCTCAAATGAGCATAAAATGACAAAAAATGTTTACTTGGGGAGACATGCTTATTACTGAAGTTCTTTGTTTCTCATAACCATGAGCTCATGTGTTCTATTTCTGAACCTAACAAGAAGTTTAAAGTAGGAATGGTAGCATTCACTTCCACAAGCAGTGTATGAATGCCACTGTTTCATCTCTATGAGACAATGCCAGGCTTTCACCCGACAAAATATAAATATCTGCAGGCAGTGTAGAAACATGGCAGCAGCAATAGCAGTACTACAGCACTAAAATGGTAATGCACTCAGACAAATGGCTGTTTTCAACAAACTTGCCCTCTCAATATTGGAACCCTTTGGGCTCTTTGGACAGCACAGGCCAGAGTCCCGTAAGGAGATACCATCCCTCATCATCCGTCATTCTTACACATTAACTTGTCCTTTTAAATTGCCGCCCACATCCTCAAAGTCCCATCCATCGTTGATGAGATGGTCATGTATCGAATGAAACTGCCCACTAATGAGTGACCATATTCTTGATTGCCCCTGCTGGTTCTCAGGGACCAAACAGTAGTCAACATGGGTCCTCAGTGAGCACTGAACATCACAACCGACAAAACACAGCATCCTCAGCATGAAGAAACAACTGACTTAGAATATACAGAGACCAAAGTACATGTGGGCCATAAATTCACTAATAGTTCGTTCATAGATGTAGTAACGTATGTATGTGTGATGTATGTATGTGTGATGTACTTATTGCTGGAAGTATGTGCAGTGATGATGTTAGTGGCTAGGGGATTGTGTGTCCCCTTTCTGGTCCCGTTCTGTCACCTTTTTGGGGAACAAAGGGGAGAACTGTGAAGTCCATGTGTTAGCTTGGCATGCCATAATGGAGCTCCTTATTCAGCTTTGATCCACTCTTTGTCTCTGATACGAGGAGCAGTGTCATAATATCAATCCAAATACATAATCCCTAACTGGTGAGGAAAGGTTTTAAACAGAGCTGCTCTGAAGGAAAAAACAAACAGACAACAAACAAAAATAACAACACCAAAAAAGCAAACATTGTTGAAATTGGCACTTGGTGCAATGGTTAACTACGCCCCCCTTCAATGTCAGTGAGTTTTCTGATGTACGAAATATGCATATAGACTGCAGTCTTGGCAGGGTGCCAATACCACCTTTGCTCACTGGCTTAGAGAGGGCTAAATATCTCCTCTCTGTGGTAACCACAGCAATAGCAGACTTCAAAGAACATGTGCAGTTCCCCTGGCCCAACCTATCCACCCTAACATGATCTCTCTCTCTCTCTCTCTCTCTCTCTCTCTCCCACTCTCTTCCAACTTATCTGAACACAAGTTGCTCTTATCTGGATGTGGTCAGTAATTAGCAAGAATTACATGGGTGTGCGGTGTGCTGAGGCTTCACCATGGCTGCCAATGCCCCTCCACTCACAAAGGCTGGCGAACAGAGATTACCTTTGGTGTAGGTGCCTCATCCCAGCTTAGCAGGAATCTGTTGGGTTCACATACACATACACACAGAGTTGACAGTGTGGTTTCAACACTTGTACCACTCCAAGAGGAAGATTATAGCAGGGAACTGTTTAATCTCCTCTGACACACACAAACATGCTCTCACACACACACACACATACACACACACCAGAGAGAATGGAGAACAATGTCGACTTGGATACTATACCTCCGCTGTCCTCCCTATCTGAAGTCGGTGCTGCTTCAAAGGAGCACGTCATGAATAAAATCTTATGTGGTTGTATAAAATAAATAAAACATTGCTTACTTTGAGTAGCATCAGTTCTGTATTTTGTAATACTTGATGTACACTGTTAGAAAAAAGGGTACATTAAGGTACAAACAATGTGAATTAATGCTCAATGGGACAACAGTGGTCTTAAAGTCCTATTCTGTATTATAAATGAGTTTAAGAGGTACGCAAAAGGTATGGTATTTACAAGAAGTCAAGAAAGGATGTATAGAGTCAATGCAACAGAAAACGGTGCAATTATATTCTCTAAATAATGGTACTAAAGACTTACCCTAGAGGGTATCACTAAATGACGAGAGAGATGCCACCACAGTGAGTTTTTTACTTAGAATATGCATCATGTTTTGGGTTTTCCTGCATTTAAACAAATGCTTATACCTTTGCACTAGACCACCACCTCTCAAAACCTTCATAATATCACAAGCATTAGGGAGAAGCAGTACTTCCTGCTTTATGCATCTGTGTTAAAACATCACTTTCAGTTTCTCCTTCAGAAAATGGCACAAAAAGCTATTAAGCCATACTGGCAGTTCCCAGGAGAGTGGTTCCTTTATAGATAAAAACAAGGACTCCACCTGACAGAGAACTTTAATACAGCTGATGTGAATTAATTTGATAAGTTAGTATCTACCAAGGGATGGTCAGCATGTTGCAGTAACTTTGATCTCCTCTAATCTTTGGTTCTCTGATGCATGGTCTCATTTTATAATGATGAGACCAAAAAGGTAACGTCATTTTTATCCTTACCGTTCCTCTCTCACTCCTTCTTTCCATCTCCCTGTTTAAAGCATCTACTACTAGTGCTTAACAGGAGCCTCAATAATATCTGCACTTGAGTTTCCGTGGAAACAGGCAGGCATTCTAATTGATGAGATTTTGTGACTGCCCACTTCCTCTGCACTCATAAACTTATCTCTGATGGCATCCTCTCCTGCACACAAACAGACAAACACACACAGACATTATTCCCTTATACCTGCCTATCTCACTGTCTCTCTATGTGGTTTTGGTCAGAGAAAGGATGCAGAGGGCGGGGGATGGGGGGGGGGCAATAAAGAGGGTAAAGTTATTCACACAGATGAGGATGAGCTTCTACCCATGCTTTAACCTTCCAATGTTACACAAACCTGACCCCAGCAATTCACACACGCACACACACACACACACACACACACACACACACACACACACACACACACACATTCCTAACTTCCCCACTAGCCTGTCCCTACACACACACAGAGGGGACATCTTGTTAAGGGTTTTTTCTAATGGCATCCCCCTTTTCTTCCTACAGCTAATTAACAAAGACAAGTATTCAGACAGTTGCAGGCCACCCTCAGCCCATCCAGTGTGTCTCTGTCTGGCCATGCATGCATATGGGTCCAAATCTAAAATTAATAATAAACGCACACAACAAATTATTAACAGCACTTTTTTAAACCATTAACACATTTTCACAGTTTGACCCTATAAACCAGCTGTAGTTCAAGCTTAAAGTCCAACTATTCATGTGTCATTGACAAACACAGCTTATAAATAGCAACTGCCATTAATGGGTCTTTTGATAACAGTTCTTTTCAGATACTGCAATTTCACAAATTTGTTTATCACCAAGGTACCAAAATTCAGCTCTCAATGGACATGCATGATCACCTTCTTACATTCTCACCCTGCACAGAACATCAAAGTGTAAATTCATGTCAAACACATGGAGGTTTTTATACAGTGTCAGGGCCTGGAGCCATAAGTGTCTATACATACATTACATCAGCAGAATGGAGGCAAAGGAGGATTTTGGAGATGACTAAGAACAACTAATGTATGAATTATTTTAAATACTCTCGCACTGTGACAATACAAGTCATGAATGTATGCTGTGATGTTCTTCTATCCACAAATCAGTGAGATGTTTTTATAATCCACATATCTCTTCTAGTGGCTGGAACGATAACAGTGCATGGAGGAAAGAAAGCAGAACAGATTGTAGAGTGAGTGTGAAAGCAGTGTGCAATGGATGAGAGAAAATGGGAGGGAAAGAGGGAGAGACAGAGAGAAATGGAGATGGAGTGAGAGAGTGGGGAGTGAGAACGACAGAGACGAAAGACAAACTGAGAGAGGATGTGGGGGACTGAGTCATTAAGATGTATACCCCTGTCAACCCAATTAGGTTCATCATCATCAAGCGACTTCATTCTGAATTCTGGAAAGAGGTCAAGGAAAACAAAAATAAATCCTCTTCATTCATTCTTCTTTCTCTCTCTCTCTCTCTCTCTCTGTCTCGCTTTATTCCTCTCTCTCTCATACAAGCCTCTGTGCAGACTATTGCTCATCAGGCGGATATTGGGCTTCATTTTAAGATACTTTTCCTTCGACAGACCCCAAGGCAGCACTTATCATCTTTTTAATATCTTATGCACTGTAATTCTCTACCAATTACCTGAAGAGTCAAATTAAAAGAAGAAAGAAACACAAAACTCTTAATTTGAACAGCTGTTTTATGTAAAATATCTAATGAAATGAAGTAAATCAAAATATTATCAGTATCACTGCACTAATGACCACAAGAGAAAATTTCCTTTCCTATAGCAGCTAACAGTGGGTGCACAGGATACTGCACTCATCTTGCTTTCTAACCTTATTTTTTATCTATGGCTTTTTTATTATTATTATTATTGACAGAGAATCTCTCACATATTCATCCACTAATTCAGATGTTTAATCTTATTAATTACAGACCCTCTTTTCACAGTGATTTCTATTATGCATTGGTGTATGGAGGGGAAGCTGTGTGTTGTCTTTTATACCACCATAAAAACAAATCACACTGCTTAGCCATTTACAGAGCGCCAATTCATGCAGAGCGTAACACACAGAGTGTGTTTGTTGCTGTCCCCTTTCATTCAGTCAGGCTTTGATTGAATAATCCTCCTCATATTGTTGCATTACAGGGCTTTGCATGCTAATGGCTCTCAGTAATCCAGATGTTGGCAGCCTCAGTCCCCTGGCCATAGAGAACATCAGAGATCTAGAGCAACCACAGCATGGCGAAAGCCAAGCGCTAGCCCAAAGGTCCGGTGAGAAAAGTGTGCCATACAATAGCGAATTAGTCTGGAGCTGCAGCTAGCATAGTGGACTGTACAAATCTGTGTTAGTCTAGAGCCACAGCTGAATTGTACAAAGACTATTAGTGCATAGCTGTGGTACACTGCATTAGTACTACTGGTCAGAATTAGAATTAAGAACCATTTGTCACTGTGTTTGCAACGCAATTGAGGGTTATGTGACTTGCTCAATAGCATTTCAGTCATGGACTGTCAGCCGAGGGGATCGAACCAGTAACCTTCCGGTCACAGGGCTGGTTCCCTAACCTCCAGCCCACAACAGCTGCAGTGATCTGAATTTGTAGCACAAAGGACAATACAGAGCTGCATTAGTATGAGACTGTAGCATATCAAACCATAATCTCCTCCTTTCTTTTTGCACCTCAGTTCTTCTTACCTTATTCTTACACTCTTTCTGCCTGTATTTATCTTTAAAAAACATTACAGTCATTACCCCACCCCCATTTATTTGGACAGTTCTAACAGCTGCTGCTTCAGCATATCTCAAAAGGCTCTCTTTAGTTGAGTAAAGTATGTGTGCACACTTGAATGTTATTGTTATACATCATATTCCGTGCTACATAGATAATGAACACATCTACGTAACACAGAATATCATGTATAACAATAACATTCAAGTGTGCACGCATGCTTTACTGTACTAAAGAGAGCCTTTGGAGATAAGCTGAAGCAGCAGCTGTTACTCTTACTGGCTGTGTGTTTCATTTGTCCTTGGTGCGCCTTGATAAGCTATCATAGTTACATGAGACTGACAGTTTCCTGTTGACAAGCAAATGATCTAAACAAACGTGGGAAAAAAAATGTTTTACAGTGATTTATGCCTCATATGTAAGTGTGATGACCTGTAATTTTTTCCTCCTGTCAAGGGAATTTACTGCATACTGATAGAAATTATTTATGGAGGATATATACTGCCCCATACATGCTGTGTCACCTCCACTTTACCAAGTTAATGAGCGAGTTTGCATTATATATACATAAACTGTGTTTAAGAAAAATAGTGCACTACATAATATGTCAGCATTCTTGAAGTGCCGCTCAAATTATTGATCAATATATCTTTTAGCCCTTCCATTTTCGTTCACAATCGAATAAATGCTATGTCATGAATAGTGAACGAGTTACAAAGTGACTAAATCTACCCATGCTAGGATAAAGTTATCCTGCGGCAAAAGAAAGATTACAGTTACACGTGTGTCAAGTGTAATTATTAGGTTTAAGTGTTCATGGTAGTTATAGTTCATCAGGTAGTCCAAGTGCTATAGAATGAATTTAAATGCTTGTAGAAAATACAAAATACCCAAAAGCTGTTTAGCATGATGCTGTAAATGTCGCTGGAAAACCAGGGATTTTAATGTTTGTCTTCTGAAAAAAGCCAGCTCAAAGACGTCTCTGAATTCAGAGGCTGAGGTACACCCAGCTGCTCCTTCTTTCTTCTTGCTTACATTCCTATTGCTAATAAAATTTTTACATAAGACAAAATAAATGACTTAAAATATTAAATAACACTGAGCAGCCTCCTTTGGCTTACATACATACATACATACATACATACATGCATCCTGAAGAGTTTTTCCCTTTCCTCCATTTCAATGATGCAAAACATAGTAGAGCGCTAATAGAGCCTCCTTGGGCATAATCTGATTTACTGAGAAGCAAAAGAACTGCACATACTATTATGTATGACTTAGATCAGTGCTAAAACTTTCATTTGTGCTAATACCCGCAACATTTCTAGCACCAGTGCTACCTATTCAAAAAGTGAATATACAGCCCTGATTATGTAAAGAATGTAGTACTACTCACATCAGCACAACAATCACTAACATGACATTACCATGTTTCCATCACTGCTCTGCTGAGAATGGCCCACCACCAAAATAGTATCGGACCAACTGATGAACAGGGTACAAAGTAGTAGGTGTTAATATCAACAGATTGGCTTCAGTAATTTTAATTTACAAAGTGCATATGTATATGAAATGTATTAACAAGTGTAGCTATGAATGAATAAATATCTAAAAAAAAAATTGCAACTCAGTGTAGGCCTGTGTTAGAAGCTCACATGTCATCCTGTTTGTGGCATAGGCACACACACAGTCTTAAATTATCTGAAGGCCTGCTTTTTTGCTGAATAGGATGTGGCATCCAGCATTTCTATAATGTTGCTGCAAAAGCTTTGCTTTGGCAATTTTGCAGCTTGAGTATGATGTGTGGAGCACAGGAATGAATGCAGGATCACTCCCCTTTCATTTCCTTTACTATGCAAATGCTAGATTAGTGTGGTGTCTGCTGAGCTGTGCTGGCATGGGCCAATCCTGGTAGAAGTGGATGTTAATCATTCCTATCTTTATTTTTCTTTCACAGTCATTTCTGTTTTCCCAATGGAAAAGCCCACTGCTCTTCATTTGCTTCTAACTACAGCCCAATTGTAAAGAATCGCACAAATGCCATGGACTTGTCTCAGACATCTTGAAGTATATTCACAGCATATTTGCATTTGAAAAGCCGTCACTTTCATGAAAAAGATACTTCTTTATTGGACAGACTCCTTTGTTGGGATTTGTGGACAATTCCACCAGTTCCTCAAGATTTAGTTCCTATAGGTCTTATTGAGAAACATTGAAATTCGTGTCAAAAAGATTAGAAATGAGCAGATCAGAGGGACACCCGGAGTAGTGGGCAGCCCTATCCATGGCGCCCAGGGAGGAATTGGGGGTTAGATGCCTTGTTTAAGGGCACTTCAGTCATGGACTGTCAGCCAAAGGGGATTGAACCGGCAACGGCCCACGACTGCCCGTATACAATACAATACAGTAAACTATGATACACAGTGGAATACAATAAAATATAATATATAAGTGCAGCACAATATATTGCAATCAATACTTAATTCAATGCTCATTTAAGTGCTGTGTAAAAAGATGTGTCTTCAGTCTGCATTTGAAAACAGCAAGAGACTCTGCTGTACGGACAGCCAGTGGGAGTTCATGCCACCACTTGGGTGCCAAGGTTATTCTGTGAAGCTGAATTAAGGGTAGGCAACCTGTCCTTGAGATATATTTAACAAACCTCTAAGTGGTTTTCAATAAAGTAATTTTGCATTTGAGTTTACTAACTTATTAAC
This sequence comes from Pygocentrus nattereri, assembly GCF_015220715.1. Lineage (NCBI taxonomy): Eukaryota > Metazoa > Chordata > Actinopteri > Characiformes > Serrasalmidae > Pygocentrus > Pygocentrus nattereri. The sequence goes on from NC_051235.1 coordinate 10,425,321, forward strand.
CTACATTCATAATACACTTTCCAGAGATATGCAGTTCTTAAGCTATAGACAATACTGCTCTCAGCATTAGACAGAATTATAAACACATGCTAAAATATTGACCATAAAAGCACTAAATAGATGTTTGAGCTAATATGCCCTACTATTTTAGACAGAAGTGGTAGCCATGAGAAAGTGGACGAGTATAAGTTGCCTACCATGGCAATCAAACTAAGAAGTATAGACAAAGGCAAGTGCCAAGTAAAACAATGCAGCGTTCAAAAAATATTAAGATATTCTGTGGTTTAGGCAGAGAGTAAAGTGTGATACTCAGCATAATGACTTTCCAGAATGGGAGGAAAAAAACATACTGTCAGAGAGTGCAGATTGAATAAGAAGTGTAATGTTGTTGAGGTATACACCACATGATGATTTCCTGGTGGTAGGAGACTTTATCACCACTTATGCAGTATTACTATGACATTCTGACATGGAAATGCTTGCACACAAGTCATCAGCATACGGATGCAGTTTGATGTATTATTACCCATATCAGGGACTCACAAAAGTGTTTAGAAATGTAGCACAGGAAGCAATTCTGCCATGTCGTTTGATCTGGGAGAAAAAAACAGAGCAGAGTAGGCCAGATTACAGCATGTTTCAACGTGTGAAATTGCACACGTTTCGCTAAAATGTACAATGTGCTGATGATGTCAACATACATAATTGGGAAAGTCTGAAATGACCTCCTTTTTTCTTACCTCTCAACAAGCAGTTAATAGTAGAGGATGCAAGCAGTGCTCAGCAGCTCTGGTCTGATTAACTTAGGGACATCCGTGTTCTCTTCACCTGAAATGCTTCACAAGCCCACAGGCAAGCGAAGAGTGAACCTGAGGATAATTGCTTCATAATTGAAATTACCTTGCAACTTATTTGCCTTGTCAGAACTGTCTGAAGACAGTCAAATGAGCATATCCTTAAGCCTATTTCTGACAATAACCTCTTTTGGACTTGGAATGGAGGGTATGCTTATATGGGAACTGAGGCAATAGTTCAATACTGAAAACACGAGTGAAATAAAATCTTAATGTGGCAATGTAACGTTGGAGAGTGATGATGAGGCAGATGCACACGCCGAGAGAAGCAAGATTTATTAAGGGCAAATCCATAATCAGAGTCTAAACAGTCCAGGGTCAGACAGCCAACACGGAGAGATCAAGGTACAGACATGACCAAAAGAAACACAGATTAAACACAGTAACAGAGACTAGGAAATATAATGGTGACCAGAAGAACAAACACCAAACAATACCATACAAAGACCAGCAAACTAACAGGGGAAAACACAGGGCTTATATACAAGGAATAAAGAGGGTTAACAAGAAACAGGTGGTTAACACAGGTGGTTACAATCAGGGGCAGGGTCTGGAAACAAGGGGGCAGGACCAGGAGGAAACAAAATAAGGAATCACATGGACAAGACCAAAACAAAGCAAAAAACTGGGAGGGGCCAATCGTGACAGGCAAGCTTAAAGACTGACCAGCATAACTGACCAAAATTATTCATGTTTGTTGTATGATGTTGATGCATTAATTCCCCAAAAATATTGTGATTGGTCAGAGGCACATTTATACATTATTCAATATCTGCAATATTAGTCCTGGGAAGCTGGGATTTAATAACATTTAAGCAATGTTGGAGGCAATGTAAGTCATTTGCGAGTGTGAAATGGCTTCATTTGGGGCAGTTCAAAACTCAATCACAGGCAGGGGTCAAAACACATGCAGGCAACATTATATTGATTGTCAAAACAACAGAAAGACAAGGTGATGGTGAAAACACAGGTACAAACAAAGGAAAAATGGCTGGGAACTCAATTTGAAACACAAAGGGGTATATAGAAGGGAGTTAATGAGTCTTATACCACTTGCTGCTTTGTAAGAGTGAGTGGGCAGAGCCAGGGAGTCTCCCTATGGGGGAGAGACAACATGACAACTATATTTGGCATTGCATTTCTGACTGATTTTCAAAGAGAGGCTAGAGTAGGTTGGGAGTCAAGTCCCAGAACTGAAAGGGTCGTGGCATGAAGAGCACTGAACTGTGCTTCAACTGTACCCCTACCTCTCTGTGACTGCCCAGACTGAAGACAAATAAAATGAGAAATTGGACATCAGAGATTCTATTCTGTATTCTGTACTGAACTTGACAGGTATCTTAAAAATAAAAATAGTGTGCTCTTTACACACTTTTTCACGATGCAGACGCAGGAAGAATCAGTGCTTCTCTAAAACTGGTGACACAACCAGCACATGACTTTTGTTCGTTTGCACTTGATTTAGTTCGATATTATTTGCAAAGTATGTATTACAACTTTGTCACTGTAGAAGATGGTGTGTCAGTTTATCCTAAAACACTTGAACAGTTTTTTTTGTTTGTTTGTTTGTTTCACTTCTTACAAGGTAGAAATCCACACAGAGACTCCTAATGAACATTCTCAGGACTGTATGCATGAAAAATGTTAAATGCAAAATGTTAATCAAATTGAATGAATGTATTACAATTACAAAACTCACTATGAAATTAAATATGTAGTTACATTTGTATGGTATAGTAGCAAAACAAAAGTAATTACTCTAGATGACAGAGGAAAGAATCAATGAACAGTGTTAACTCTCCTTTGGGTCTAAAGTCACGGCACACAAAGTCTATAAAATGCACCCATCATTTTACAGCAGTGACCTGGCCTTGCACTCTTCGCAACGCTACATTCCTTTGCTGTAAAACACTTATCCTTCAGCCACTCGATGTTATGTTGCCATGCAGAACAAGAAAAAGAGAGACAAAGAATGATAGAGACATGGATAGAAAGGCAGAGAGTAAAAAAGGAGATGGGGAGAAAGAGAAGTGAGTGAGTGAGTGAGTGAGTGAGTGAGTGAGTGAGTGAATGAGTGAGTGTGTGAGTGAGTGAGTGAGTGAGTGAGTGAGTGAGTGAGTGAGTGACAGAGAGAGAGAGAGAGAAAATCTAAATCTTCAATAGACTGATCTTCTCTTTGTGCTAAACATTTGATGTGTCATGTCTCTTGTGACCCCTGTATGTTTGCAGAGAGATCAATACTGAGCATTACTAAACAATGGCAACATCTCAGATGAGGGGGAAGCCGAAATAGACAACAATAACAGCCAGAGCAGTTGAAAGGTTTATCCCAAACAATGCTTTTTAGATTCTTAATGCACTACTGATACTATTTAAAACAGTGTGGGCAAACAACGGAGCACAGGTGACATTGCTTGCTGTGCATCAATGAGAACATAAGGTTTATTTTCTTGAAAACAAAACTGAGTAAAGAAACATTCTAATTAACTTCCTCAGGTGATCACAGAGCCAGTTATGTTTGCAATTAGGGCTAAATAATGGAGGGTAAGATAAAACAATGAATAGATGAATAGAAAATGCAGGTTTAAATTAGCCCGCAGTGGTGTGTATATACACTGCTCAAAAAAATAAAGGGAACACTTAAACAACACAATATAACTCCAAGTAAATCAAACTTCTGTGAAATCAAACTGTCCATTTAGAAAGCAACACTGATTGACAATCAATTTTACATGCTGTTGTGCAAATGGAATAGACACCAGGTGGAAATTATTGGCAATTAGCAAGACACACTCAATAAAGGAATGGTTCTGCAGGTGGGGACCACAGACCACTTCTCAGTACCAATGCTTTCTGGCTGATGTTTTGGTCACTTTTGAATGTTGGTGGTGCTTTCACACTCATGGTAGCATGAGACGGACTCTACAACACAACCCACACAAGTGGCTCAGGTAGTGCAGCTCATCCAGGATGGCACACCAATGCGAGCTGTGGCAAGAAGGTTTGCTGTGTCTGTCAGCGTAGTGTCCAGAGGCTGGAGGCGCTACCAGGAGAAAGGCCAGTACACCAGGAGATGTGGAGGAGGCCATAGGAGGGCAACAACCCAGCAGCAGGACTGCTACCTCCGCCTTTGTGCAAGGAGGAACAGGAGGAGCACTGCCAGAGCCCTGCAAAATGACCTCCAGCAGGCCACAAATGTGCATGTGTCTGCACAAACGGTTAGAAACCGACTCCATGAGGATGGAATGAGGGCCCGACGTCCACAGATGGGTGTTGTGCTCACAGCCCAACACTGTGCAGGATGCTTGGCATTTGCCAGAGAACACCAGGATTGGCAAATTCGCCACTGGTGCCCTGTGCTCTTCACAGATGAAAGCAGGTTCACATTGACAGAGTCTGGAGACGCCATGGAGAGCGATCTGCTGCCTGCAACATCCTTCAGCATGACCGGTATGGCAGTGGGTCAGTAATGGTGTGGGGTGGCATTTCTTTGGAGGGCCGCACAGCCCTCCATGTGCTCGCCAGAGGTAGCCTGATGGCCATTACGTACCGAGATGAGATCGTCAGACCCCTTTTGAGACCCCTAATGCAGGACAATGCTCGACCTCATGTGTCTGGAGTGTGTCAAGTCTGGAGTGTGTGAAGCTATGGACTGGCCCGCCCGTTCCCAAGACCTGAATCCGATTGAGCACATCTGGGACATCATGTCTCGTTCCATCCACCAACGCCACGTTGCACCACAGACTGTCCAGGAGTTGGCGGATACTTTAGTCCAGGTCTGGGAGGAGACCCATCAGGAGACCATCCGCCACCTCATCAGGAGCATGCCCAGGCATTGAAGGGAGGTCATACAGGCACATGGAGGCCACACACAATACTCAGCCTCATTTTGACTTGTGTTAAGGACATTACATCAAAATTGGATCAGCCTGTAGTGTGTTTTTCCACTTTAATTTTGTGTGTGATTCCAAATCCAGGCCTGCTTTGGTTAATAAATTTGATTTCCATTGATGATTTTTATGTGATTTTGTTGTCAGCACATTCAACTTTGTACAGAACAAAGTATTCAATGAGAATATTTCATTCATTCAGATCTAGGATGTGTTATTTGAGTGTTCCCTTTATTTTTTTGAGCAGTGTGTATATATATATATATATATATATATATATATATATATATATATATATATATATATATATATATATATATATATATAATTTCTTTGTGTGTGTGTATTAAACACACGTATCAAGGGGTGACATATGGAGGGTTTTCATTTGGTTAAGTAATGCACATGTAGCACAGTGGTAAAGAGCAGAGACATGGATAGATGCAGCAGAAAAACATCTGCATTAGTATAGCATCACTCAAGGTCTTTGGATGGATTTTCCTTCCTCATACACTCTCTTCATATAAGCCTGCTTCATGCTGCTTTTGTGGCTTGGCCAGCAATATAAGACATGATGGGGCTATGAGCAGAAACTGGGGAACACATGAGCAGCCTTTCTATTATTTATGTTTTCCACGTTAATGGAATCTAATCAGTTAAAAAGACCAGTGAGGGCCATAAAGACATTCATAGCCATCAAAACCCAGCAAGTGGGAATTTTACCTCTAATTCAATTTTACAGTCCTGTAATGTTCTGTCACTCAACGTCACATAAATAGAGGGATGAAATAAAGTAGTGTCCTGTAAATTCAGGGAAGACAGGGAAAAACTGAGCAAGTGGAGGAGGAGGAAGAGAAGCAGGAAGAGGAAGATGCAAAGAGATTGGTGTACACAATGGGAGCCCTTGAATTTGACAGAGGAACTTAATTAATATGTAGAACTTATTGATCTGAGCACTGTGGGGAAATCATCCGGCATATTCAGCTGTTTTAAATGACTGAGGGAATCATTGGAAACACAGGGCAATAAACATTCCCCGAGCATCGGAGAGGGAAAAATGCAGTGCAATAAATTTGACAAAGAAATACATGACTTAGCCATATGAATAAATCAGCTCAATTCAAATGCAGTGTGCAGTGATGCAGACCCAATGGTGCTGCTTTCCAAAAACAGTCCAGATTCTTAGAGGAAGCAGAAACGACCAATCCAATTAGACAGTGCAGAACGCAATTTAAAAAGTGCCACAGAAAGAGCCGGAACAACAGTGTGGAAAGACACAAAAGATGGGACAGCTGACCCGAGAAAGGTCTTTTTGAAAGGAAGGGAAATCCTAGGTACTTCTCTTTTCATTAGAAGATGCCGTGACCGAATTAACGACTGAATGGCACTTTTCCATCCTGCTCCAGGGGAGGTATGGAGGCCACTTTTCTGCCCCAGAAAAGGAGACACACCTGGGTTATGTCCAGCACCCCTCACACCATCTCTGCCCTGCTATAGGTCTCAAAGCCTGGCTCCTGCATGCCTGCACCCCTGGCTCTTCCTCAAAAATCACAATTTCTGCCCATCCACAGAAATCAACAAATAAAAGAGGGCCAAGAAGAGATGGAGAAGAGCCTCTCGCATTAAAAAAGCAGGTCAACAAAACATGCTAATGTGGCTAATTGTGAATGGAAACTAGTAATCTGCAATAAGCATGATGCCACTTGCATAATGCTATTCAGTTTCATTTACATTTGCAATATTAGCATGTCTGAGTGAACCATTTCTTTATGAAAGTCTCCGTTTCTGTCTTGCAAATAAAAGAGCAGGTTGAGCATGTTTGGAAGCAGCACTGAATGGGACTAATTTTGCTCTTTTAAATGATACATGTAGTTTATCAGTTCTTCAGTTACTGATGATATCTATGATATGCTTAGAATAGCATATTGTTTATGGCGATAAAAAATTATTCATGATAATAAAATATTGTCATGTTTCCCATTTCTAATACAAAAAACATAGCTACCCAGCCAACGTGTCCAAAAGGGTCCATATGGATATGCTGGATGGGTAATCGCTAGCTGTTAGCGTTCATTCACTGCAACATTTCTGTCTGAGCTATGCCAGTCCCTTAATAAAAAAGCTCTTTCTCTCTCACCAGGTTTGGAAGCAGCTCCAGGTCGTCCAGTCTTCTCCAAAAAGGAGCTTCATAAAGGGAACAAGAACACAGTGTTCTGCAGTGGCAAATGAGTGCAAGACGACTGTAAACAAGCAAGCTCAAGCAGGCTGGGAGAAACACTGTTTTCTACCTTTTGTGTGTGTGTGTGTGTGTGTGTGTGTGTTTGCACAAGTGTGTAAAGAAAGCAATGAAAAGGACCACACGCTTGTGAGTTTGACAAACCTGACGAAGGCTGACACCTCATCATTCAACGTGCTCACAAACTTCCTCCATTCACCATTAAATGGGGGAATTATAGAGTTCCCTGTGTCCCTAGTGGCTTACACACCCACACCCACATACACAGCACATGAGGATGTGCACTGGCACTGTGGGACTTAAAGCAGGCACACTAAACAATCTCTGATCACACAGAATAGTAGATGCTAAAGAATTCACATTCGCATTGCAGAATCAAACTGATGAATCAAACCCATCAGACAAGTTTATATATATATATATATATATATATATATATATGTGTGTGTGTGTGTGTGTATGTGTGTGTGTGTGTATACACAAAACAGCACATTGCAAGTAAACAATTCTCACATTATTATGTCCATAAAAAGTAATCTGTTGTCCATAAGCCAACGATAATATTCAAAATTGAAAGAGCTGGCATGGAAATAGCTATTTATGTAATTCACTCACGCTGAAGAGGATACTGAGCCATAACTACTGTTTTTCTATTTAATTTAATCCTTTTTATGTGAAAGCACTCCTTATTATGAGGTGTGCTTTAACATAATGAAGCAGAAAAATAAATGGCTTATTTTCCCTTTTGTGTGTGTGTTAGTTAGTTACTTTGTTAGTTAGTTGGTTAGTTAGTTGGTTAATTAGTTAGTTCATTCCTGCTTCGTCTGCATTACCCCATCCAAATCACTACAAAATGCATCCAGGACATCAAATCAGACTTGAATATTTAGGGGGCATTTTTATTTCCATGCTGGTACAGGAACTCACCGCCTTTAAGAGCTGTAATTAACAGTTGAGTCATCGCATGTGAAAAAAAGAATAATTAACTACACCAACTTTGGACCATTAGAATGAATAACAGTGATATTTTGTCACACACTGCAGGCTGGCTTTACTTGTTTGGCCCTTCAGGAATTAAGATCTATCAAGCAGAATCCACACAGAGAAGCAAAGCAAAGCTCTTTGCAGCTCAGGCACTTAATCATGTTCATTATTTCCCTCTTTTATGTGTATAAACACAAATGGCTGATATTTCACAGATTTGACAAATTAGCTGTGTAGCGTGTCATTGCACCTGCCCAGAGGAGTAAGTCCAAGTGGATTTGGTACCTGTTTATGCTGAATGTACCAGTGATGCACATAAAGATTCTCTAATTATGTAACTGTCTTTTCAGTTTGAAGGCTTCTTTCCTTAATCCAGAAACAGCAATTACCCTGAAGTCTGGATGTTCAGTGGCTAACAGCTTCTTGACATTAATGCAGTCTAGTCTGCTGAGAATGCAGAGCCATGAAAACGAACCCAGATTTCAATGTCAATCAGAGAAAAGCATATTCTAAATGCTGTTTCTGTCATGTGCACAAACTCACATTTGTTTTACATTTTTCCTGCCTCTGAGGTCATACATGTCCTGTAATATACATTTATATATATATTTATATATATATAGGGGTAGATGTATACACAAATTTGCACTGGCCACCAATTAATTTTAAGAAAAAAATAAAATTTATGCACAAAATTACAGTAACATTTATTGTAAGTACAATTTACAAACCTAATTCAGTACCAAAAAAAATAATCAAGTTACCTGTGCCACTCAATTTTTTTTTTTTAATCAGAACTGTCAAACAGTTATTCAGACTGAAGACTGACCCACCTCAGGCTTTGAAATGGCCCTATGTTAGTTATCAGCATCGCTTAAGGTCTCTATAACAGCACTTGGGTTGAAAGCTGCGGCCCTTCTTCTAGGAAAAATGAAGTGTATTAAGAATTGCAGCATCTGCCTGTCATAGAACCTGAGAATATTCGTGACAGACACAGTCACATTCTTCTCAAAATTATACTCCAGTCACAAATTTTCCCTTCCACTTCAATCTAAATTTTCTATTTAAGTTGTCATCATCATTATCCAGTTCTCTTTTATGGTCAGCACTGCCACTAGTAGTAAAGTTATATTTTAATGATCATGGCAGGCTAAAAAGGGCTCTATAAAGGAGTAAAAAGAACGCACACACAGTAAATATACCAATCCAAAACCTCAGCATCACTGAATGTGTTAGAAATTAGATTGTCAGAAAATGCCCATGGCCTGTATGCAGAACCAGCAAAGTATTTCAGCAGACAGCACTGGCTACTTGTAAAAAATTCTGTAGTAAAGTTAATCAACTTCTGTACTACAGGGTGAGATATCATGCAAATATATATATATATATTTTTTAATTTCATTTGCTATTTTTGATCCAACTAGTGAAGCAACAACATGGCTTGTGAAAACAATGAAAGAAAAGGCAACTGTGTTTTCTTCCTGTGTTACAAGTTCAAAACAGATTTGTTTTACCTGTTTAGAATATATAGCTCTAGCCCAAAGTGGAAATAGGAAGCACCTGCTCCACTGTGAAACAAAAAGCAATCACACTAAATGAATCTACCCACATACAGCTCTTAAGAAAAACAAATGCAAAGCTCAAAATGTTATTGATGGTTAAGCATTTAAAGGTAACCATTGTCGCTATTCACTTATGTGTGTTTATTTGGATATTTGTATGCAAGAAATTTGACGTAACTTGACCTTCGCAAATTTTAGTTCATAATATAATATTACTCCTGTTGGAGAAGATTTTTCTTCTGTCCCATAGGTGTTCTACATATACTGTATCCTTGCTTTGCGTTTGTTTAAGTTAAAGAGGGAGAACGGCCGTTAGTGAAGTGCCAGCAGCATGGTACAGTGTTAGGTGGAGGCCAGAAGTAGGGTTAATGATAGGGAAATGTGTCTATGTGTGTGCGTGCATGAAGGGTTAGAATAGGCAGCAGTGGAATGCTAAGTTGAATGCTGTAAAGTACAGTGCTAGCGGGCGGACGCGAGCTGAATCCTAAATGATAGTGCACTGACAGCCAAATAACAGCCGGCTTCTTTAGCAGTGCTGCTTAGGGTGGCTGATGACTCAGAGCTAACTCACTTTAAAAAGAATGGGAGACACACACTTGCGAGCAGATACACTACTTAGCGCAACCATGCACATGGAGGCAGACAAACAGATTCAGGCACGCACACACAACACTAGGCACAAATGTACACAGTGCCACACACAATTCTTTAATTCTTTTTCTTCTGGAGAGTAGCTTCTCAGGACAATCAGAACCTTGGCATATGAATCAAATATAGTTACATAATTACAAGTTCTTTATGTTTAGCACTGGCACATTTAGCAGAAATAGATTTTAAATCCACTTGCACATACTCATCTGGACAGGCAATACATAGCTAATGTGTCAGATATGTGAAACACCAGCCATTTGTGGTTACCCACATAATAGGAGCAGCATAATGATTGTGATTGTGTACCTTTGTCTTGTACAGGCTGCTGTGACAGGCTTCGCTTTGCTTTTCTTTGTGAATTCTGCTTGAAAGACCTCAATTCCTGAAGGGCCAAACAAATAAAGGCAGCCTGCAGCCTGTGCCCAAACATCATTGTTATTCATTCTGATGGTGTAAAGTCATATCATTTTAGGCCCCTTGCCTCATCAAGTTAAAAAGAAGCAGCTTATTTCTTTTTGCTGTGATTCTAGCAATCTCAAGCAATTCTTTGTCTCATATTACTGTTAGTGATTTTACCCAAAAATAATGCATTTGAATCAGTCTTTCAGCCTTACAAAATCTACAATCCACACTAAATTGATGTGGTCATACAAACATAAACAAAATTGCACATTTGAAGAGAGATTTGGAAGTTTGGAGTAATGGTGTCACTGATGTCGCAAAGAAGCAATACATGTTATAATATGTTTACTGCTCAAAATAAGCATGCAAATGATGGAAAAATAGTGACATGAATTGACTCTAAGCTACAAATAATGAAAAGAAGCAATAAAACCTGAATCTGTGTCTTGAATATGTATGCAGCTGATATTGAGGTACTACATGCTTGTTACAAACAGCTGAAGTTTTGGTTCTGCCCATGTTAATATTGCTTATGCATATGCAAATGTATGTAAACCTATGCAAACACTTCATCTTCATAACAGTGTTATCGTAACATCAAAGGCCCAGTAATTGAAAGACAAAGGAGTTTAAACAGCCTGCTGCTCATTGGTGCTTTTGGAACAAAACAGGTTTATAGCAGGAGACATTTTAGCCCCATAATTCATGGCCTTGTTTATCTCTATCTCTCTCCCCTTCTCTCTCTCCCTCTGCTGTAAAGACTTCATAAACCGCCTGCACGGTGCCACGGAAACAACACTCCATCAAATCCCACATGAATCAGACTCAAATGTGAATGCAGAGCAACTCATGCACTGCTAAGCATTTACATGTATAAGTGTGGAGAACAACAAGGCTTACCAGGCTTCATTCAATTTTACAGTATGGGTCAGGGGCTATGAATTCACTTGTATTTAAATGATCAGTTCCTGTAAATAATCACAAAAAAAAAACATTAACACCCAATTTGTCGATATATCATTCAGCTTTGTTATTTATTTATTCAGTTAGTTCAGTTTTGTCCCCAGTGTTAGCTGTTGCCAATCCCCACTCACTATCTTGTTTTAGGGAGAATCCATAATGGCTACCATGCTCATCTTTTTGAGATGCTACTCATGCAGTATTGTAGGGCAGTCTAGCAGTAGTAAGTAATGGCAACTGGACTTTTGGTATAACATACAGGACTTGACTGCATAGGCTAAATGTCCACATGAAACATAACAGCACGTTTTCAGCAAGGTAAATAACAATATTTGCTTTTAAACAGACCATACCAGCGTTTTCAGTAAATAAATCAGCTGCCTGTTCAAATAACATGACATTTAGTATAGTGAATTTACCTGGCTTACATTATATTTTTAAAAATCGAAAAAATAAATAATGCATTTTTAATAAAATACTGATCTTGTGTGTTTGGAACCAAAAACAGCTGACTGCTAACCTTGCCCAATTCAGATTGCCCGCCCCTATAAATTCTTGACCTAGATGTCGGACAACTTTCACAGACAACAAAAGTTTCATTCACTTGTACTGGCCAGATCTATCCATCTGGACTTATGGACACCAGAGACTGAATTCAGACGTTACTCTGAATTGACAGGGCCTGTGACCGTTATCTGTTCATTCTCATCAGGGTACACAAGGACATTTCTCAATAGGGTGTTTCATTTCTGTTTTGTGCTCCATAAAAGTACTCCCAAGTATCCTTGGTAAGCCACTTCTGTGCCTCTCAAAAAAGCTAAGCTAAGCTTCTAAGCAGGTATTACCCCAAAGCCCCTTTATAATGTTCTGTACATTTCAATTTTTACATTTCTCACCTGTGACAGACAACTGAGGTTACTGCCAGGGTTTTAGGAAGAGCAACAGTCCCCAAAACTGGACAATTTGGACAAAACAATAGCTACTGAAACTCTGTGTCTGGAACTATAATCATATTAAAAGTGGGTGTCTTGCAATGTGTTCCTTTTTTTTTTTGCACGTGTCCATGCACAACTTTAAACTAAACCTAATTCATGTCACCAACGTGTAGTCCCGAATGTGCACCAGTTTTAACTGGGTCTGAAATATTGGTGTAACACTAAATATATGTGGAGAATGTTCTGACCCAGTCCATCCCATGGGACTAAGTTTTGAGTCAAACCTGACTACAAACAACCAGAATCTGAATAAAACTCAACATTGCTTAATGATTGTGCCATCTAAGCTAGTGACAATGTTAAGTTATCTAGGGTTATCTAGCAACAAAAGCAGGGCAAAATCCTATACATTTCAATGATGAGCGTTGAAATCCAAAAATAAAACTTGAACCAAAGCTGGAAATAAATTTGTCAAACGATGTCTAAACCAGACGAAATCCAATGTAAACACTTGAGCCCATTCACTGCACCAGTACATTAAGATTGATCTCATGGGATCTTCCTTTATCTACCATGTCATGTCCGAAGAAATTTGTTCCATCTCCTCCCAGGATGTGCAAAGAACCCAACTTTAGCTGCTCAGCTGAGCCAATGAGTTGTCAAGTCTGAGCAACAAGAAAGAAAAGAAAGGGGAGGATTATGGTGGGTTATCACAATGCTGGCACAGTGTTACAGTCCTTCAAATTGTGTTGTAAATGTGTAATGGCAGTGTGTAATTATAGTGTGCCTCTATTGGTTATGGTATTTGCTGGTGCGGAACCTTTTGTCTGTGTGCCATTGTGCAAGTTAAAAAAGAAATTATCAGGCTGTTACTGATGCCTATGACTATCCTAAAATTATAACGGCATTAATAGTAGGGTGCACACAAACATTACTGTTTCTATTTGAAATCCATGAAGTACATGGTCAATAATCAAACCAATCAGTATAGATTGTAGAGGGCTTGACAGCAAAAGCCAAGGCATGAGGCTTTTATTTTTACTGACCTCATAGACAATTTTGATATGTCACAGAGTAAGCGACAAGGAACAAGGGACACATTCAGTTATGCAGGGCACCTTGTTCTAGTAAGCATGTCTAGTTAACTTGTATACTTTATTAATTATAGAAACAAATACAATGACATTGTTTGAATATCAAAGTTTGCAAGTGATCAGCACCAAGCAACTTGTGCTAGCACTCCTCTAGAGCTCTAGTGTCATTGACAAGTTTCACAACATGATTATGGCAATTATTTATCTTCATTTGAATTTTATTCAAAACATCAAAACAAGTCATGGGCTGAGGGTATTGTTACACCCTCAAAGGTTAAAAACAAGTGGAGAAATGAAAGAGAGGGAAATGCATTTTTGGGTAATCTTCTTCCTCCAAAACAGTTGCAAAACACTTCCTACTAAATTTGTCTATGTGATGATTATGCTCGCTAAGTATGTCATTCAGCAGATTGCCATAACAACTGAAAATTCTTTAGATGCTTCTACCTAAATCAATAAGAAAGTAACCACATTTTAAATTCCCCCACAGCCTAAGAAGTCTAAATTAAGTTTCACAGCAGCCAAACCTGCAAGAGTAATTGAGATGCCAATGGATCAATCCTTGATTAGGCGCTGCAGTTCATATGGTTCCAGTAGCCCTAATGTAGGCTTGAGTGCTGTTTTGATGGAGTCAAAGAGAGCAGGGAAACAAACACAGACTTCCCACAGAATCGCCAGTAAAACAATTAATGTAACTGTGAAAAATATGAACTACAGTGCTGACTGACAGAGCTGAAGGCAATGTCATAGTGTCTACAAACAGACAGGATCAATTTGCTTGCTTTCCATTTTCTTTCAATAACCTGATAAAGATCAATGTAAATTATAGTCATATACATAGGCAACTGAATAAATGACTAAAGCAAATGTGATTCAGCAAGTGAGTGGACAAGTGTAAATGAGTGAGCAAAGAAAAGTAAAGTGGGAAAAACTGAATGGTTCAGAATGAATGTTATGTGCTGGGTGAATAAGATTAGAGATTTAGTGAGTACTTATTTTTTGAGCCACCCCTCTGGCCTTATCCCCTCAAGGCCATCTGGAACAATGCAGGAGTAATCAATAGCTCCACACATTACAGTCAGAGACACCCACCCAGGGTATGGAGAGAGATTAAGGAAAAGAAGCATTACATTTGCAAGAGAAAGTAAAACCAACCCTCTACAACACACCATTCCATTCCAGCATCTCAGTAGCTCCTGCTATGTCCATAAACACAGCAGGTTTGGGTCAAGTCACCTAGACAAGCCAGCAACAAAACCCCAGAAAATTTGCCACTTCCTTTTGTTCTTCTGCCACATTGAAGAAAGAGGGCAAAGCTTTTTTCTGCACCAGTGCTCCAGTGTTTCTTGGTTTTCAAACCTCTCTGATTGTTGAAAGCTGGACTGGATTTTCTGCAATTAAGCGACAAGAGAAGGCAGTAATGGCCTCCTCCATATTTGAATCCTTTCCCTGTCGAAAGCTCATTATCAACAACACACATAATCCTCGGAATTGGCCAGAAAAACGGTCTCTGTCTCTCTGTCTCTCCCTCTGTCTCTCTCTCTCTCTCTTTCTCTCTGTTGTAAATATATTTTAGAGGCTTGAATGATTCCTCATTTATCTGTATTTTTAAGAGTCAAGGCCACGGTGCAGGTTTGAGCCCTTGAATATGAACTAGGAGTTATTTAAGAGGGTGAAAATGAGGAAACATTCAAAAACACACAAAGAAAGAAAAAAATCAGCTTCTTTTCATTCTAGTTAATTACAGGTTTTTTTAACCTGCATCAGGCTCACTAATTCTACCTAGCCATCTCTAAACACATTACACAAAGTAACTAACCACAATATTGAGTCACAATATGCTTGCTTCATGTCTGCACTTATTAGCCTGCAAAGGATACCTTACGCTCAATATTATGAGGCATGAAGAGTTGCATATCTTATCTTGTCTTATTTAATCTTATCTAATCTTATCTTATCATTGCTCTGTCTGTAATTAACACCTACATAATAAGCTAAAGGGCATCGGTCAGGTCAGAAAACAATAAATGAGTTCAAACATACCAAACGATGAAAGTGATCAAATAAATTGACTATTGATTATCAACTATTATTTACAATCCCATTTCCAAAAACATTATGATGTGCAAAATGTAAATAAAAACAATAACAATTCTCAACATATCAAATGTTTTTTTTTAAATATTTAATATTTTAAAATTTAATTTAAAATTTGATGCCAGCAACACCTTTCTAAATGCCACGCTTGGCTCCTCCCACTCCCCCATGTGCTTTTTGTTTACCTTTTGATAGCCCACGTCTTGTACGTCTGTTTTCATTCACTAATGCTGAATGATATATATACAGATTTTGGATATACATATGCTGCCATCCACATGACATCTTTTTCAGATGGCCTTCCTCATTTCAGCAAGACAATGTAAAGTCACATTCTGCACTTATTACAGCAGCATTACCCAGTAGTACTGAACCAGCTTGCCTGCAGTTGAGACCTTTCACCCACTGAAAACCTTTGGTGCATTATAAAATGAAAAATCTAACAAAGGAGACCTGAACCTTTAAGCAGCTTTAATTCTATATCAAGCAGAAAACTTTCACTCTCAAAACTGCAGCAATTTATTTCCTCAGTTCCCAATGCTGTTGTTAAAAGAAGAGGTAATGACTCACAGTGATAAACATGCCCCTGTCGCAAAGTTTTTGAAACATGTTGCTGGCATCAAATTCATCTATGTTGCCTTTGTACTTTTTCCAATTAAATATAGGGTTCTGCACAGTGTCTCAAACTTTTTTGGAAACGGGATTGTATTTATTGCTCATTGAATCAATTATCTAACAATAATATGTATCCTTTAGAAGATTTAAAAGACTTCTGCTAAAGTTTCTTCTGCTCGGATGCTATAAGGGACCTGATTCCTCAGGCATGGATATACCTCAGGAATCGAACAAAACCTATGGGAGAGTTTGCTCATTTCAGGCATTCTCTCAGTCCACCCTCATGTCCTCCCCCTTTTACTCCTGGTTACATTACAAAACGTAAAAACAGCCAATGACGGCATAGTACAATTCACAAAGTCCTCCAAAGAAACAGTGACAAAACCACTAATTAATGTAATCTGCTATGTCGACCACTAGTCAAGCAAGTCTCTCTCCCCCCCGACCCACTTGTTGCATGCATCATGATACCTTAACAACCGTGAAAACTGTAACATTTACCGAAATACAGCATCACAGATTTTTTTTAATTCATTAGCAGTGTGGCTTCTGGTGCTAATGAAAGTCCTGCAATTGGAAATTAAATGTGTGTAGAAAATCAAAATGTGAAATCAGAATGAGTAACATAATTTGGTTCTAGTAGCACAGAACCACTTCCTCCCAAGAGTACTCGGACAATACTCAAACCTATCTAGGGCTGACAATCTGTTTTCCTATCAACTATAAGCTTCAGTGATCTTCCATATTAGCACTTTAACAAGCAGATATTTGACTTGATACTATTTTAATGATAAAACCTTTGCCTCCTAGAACATAGTAGCATATGCAATAAAGGAAACCAAATTACAGCACAGCCTTCCCTGAAATAATAACACTATTAATTAAAGGGATAAAAAAAAATGTGCTCGGTTTATGGATGTAGTCCATCGTTCTGCAGTTATGAGATTGGGTGCCCATTTGAAGTTTCGGGTTTATCCATGTTTCTTCAAGTGCAGAGAGTCTGTGGGTGTCACAGTGTTTTGAAGGTTCACTTATGAGTTCCTAGCAACAGTATATAGCTATAAACCTGTGGTCAGTGTTATAACAGCTGATGGCTTTCACTGACTTTTACTGAACCCTAACACTGTTACATCTTTAACAAAAAATGTACTCACAGAATCTCACAGTTGCAAATTCATACTATTTTTCACAAACTGACTCATATGATAACTGCTAGAGGCAGGATTAGCATTCATAGCCTTTCTTTCGACCTCATTCATATGAAATGCAATGAAATCGCAGTGGTTATTACAATTTTTTTGTGAGATTAGGCTGAACAAAGCTAATTGAATAAATTTGCATTTCAAGTGATTAATCACTTGAGTCTAAGTCACAGTGTATTTTAATGCTTTATTGCAGGTTACAGTAAATGAAAGCATATAGAGAGAATAAAGCACAGACTTCTTGCTCCGTGTAACAGACAGCTTTATCCCAAGGATCTGACACCAGGAGTCAACAGGTTCAATTTGATTCTGCCCTTATGAATCACAAGCCAATGGACCTGCCAACCAGGTGTAAAAATAGTGCTTTCAGCAAAATATACCCCTACACATGAAGCCTGGTAAGATACACACACATGAGCACGCTGTGGTCATAGATGGAACACTTTTCAGAACAAGAATACAATTGCAGGGCAGAGATGACAGGAAAGTACATAAGACAAAGCGTTCCTGCCTAACAGAAAGCTAGACACTCAGAGAAAGAGACGGAATGCCGAAAGAGAAGGAATGCCGGGAGCTAAATTAATAGAAGCAACTGAGATAGGATGTGAAAGACAACACCAAAATGTGTGCTACATATCTAATTACAGAGATAATCAAGATCCATCTGGAAACTAATTTTGAAGCCAATTAGTTTCATTTTGCAAGTATAAACATGGTGGTGGACGTTGTTAGGAATCTTTTTTGAGCAACTACAAAAGCATTATTTAGCAGTTGATTCTTTATGCCCAAAGCTTTAAAAACACCAGCAATGCTGCTGTACTTGATATACTCAGATCAGCACAACACACCCATGCTGTGCTGAGATTTCACCACAACTTCAGTCTAAAAACGGCAATATTCCCTAAGCAGCCTTTTCTGTTCATGCTTGCAATCAGGACACCACCAAGATTTATTATTTTTTTATTGTATATAGGCCTACAAAAATGAAAATCTTCTTAATGATCATGTGCCTTATGATCAAGCAGATTTGTTGTAACAGTAGAAATTACTGCTTTATACATTTTACAACGCAGTCAATACACTTTACACATTACACTGGGAAAGAGAATATTAATTACATTTCTGTTCTGTCATTGCAGCCCTTCCCAATGTGTTTTTCACAGAAACTGAGGCTAACAATCGAAATATGATTTATTATACAGCCTTGCTACAATCCTATGTGAGATGTTGCAATAAGAAAAAATATTTTGTTACCTGCTTTCATTTATTATCAGCTAAGTTCTGTTTATACTGAAAGCAAACATTTTATCTATAATAAGTCACATTGTATTTTTCAAATTGTATTGTAGCAAGCATAACATGATGTGTTTTCATTAGTTGGTTTATGTAAATAAAAGAAATTCATTATTTCTTTTGACTTTTAAATAATATTAAAAATTATAAATTTGATAGCTAGTATAGATAATGCTAATTTTAGCATGCATGCTTGCAGAAGTGTTTTTCACCCATATTTTCAGTCTTAAGAGAATAATCTATGCTTTGGGTGTCTACAACAGTAGACACTTGTTATGCACAGTGTAGTGCATGTCCTGTTAACTGTGAAGTAAAGAGCTAGCTAAGCAAGATAGCTGCTAAGCTATCTTTTTATACATCAATTAATCACCAGCTAAAAATTAATGACAGACCTTTTTATTATGTGATTATAGTAGCAATAGTACTATACTTACTCAATAATACTATTTATGTAACAGCCAAGCTAGCAATTAAACTGAGCAAGAACCATGTGTTATGCATGCATAATAATAATAATAATACTTTTATTTTATAAAGCGCCTTTCAAGAGACCCAAGGACACTGTACAATACAAAAAAAGTAAAACAGATAATTCATTAAGATTTATAACAATATATAAAATAAACTAAGAAAAAAAAAAATATATATAAAATAACAACAATAAAAATAAAACAATAATAAAAGACTTAACTAAAATAAATAGAAGTTCGAGAGAAATTCTCACTCAAATGCTAGCTGGAAGAGATAGGTTTTAAGACCGGCTTTAAAACATGATAGAGATGATGATGTACGGAGCTGTAGTGGAAGCCCATTCCAGAGTTTTGGGCCAGCAACACCAAACGCTCTGACCAAATGACCAAATGTAAACACAGAGAGAATAGAAAGGCACTGCATTCAAGACTTGAATGGTGCATCATGACATACAGACCGTCGTCTCCTAAACCCACTAAACTGAATGTGCACAGAAAGAAATGAGTTTGCACTGTGTAGCAATCTTTCCTCGGGCTCATTTTAGTAACACGTTGTCAGCTTAGGTCATTACTCCCAAACCACTCATCCAGACATGTCGCTCATCTTCCACAAGGGAAAGAAAGATGTGATAGGAAGAAAAAGAGAGAAACTTTAGGGCTGAAGACCTCACTTGAGAGCTGTTTTTCTCTCCCAAAAGAAGACACATTTCTGTATTGATTATGGGACATGCTCCCCCAACCACAAAATCTGTGGTGCATTCCAGCTCTCTGCCTGCTCGTCTCAGCAAATTGTCAAATCATCTCCCCTAAGCATGGCGGCCATGATTTCCTGTCAAAAGTCTTGAAAAAAAGATGAAAGCAATTTATCTGCACAGCTACAGGATGAAAAGTGAGAAACTACTATAGTTTCTGTCTTCAACAGCTTGCTACGATTGGGCGGAAATGGAAATAAACTATGACAATGTTATGATCATAAAAATTAAAGCTCAGTTTTATACAATGGAAATTTCAAATAGGGATGGGTGTGCATGCTATACTTTTAAAACTGCTGATCTAAGCTTATCTTCTTATCATTAAACCAAATCTACATGGTCACTCTTGACTTGACAAAACATGAAAATCCATACATTAATAAGAAAAACATTAAAAAGCCATGGCTGTACCACAGGGTCAAAAGACACATTAATGTATCTAACAATTCTAACCACAGTTAAGTACTTGGAGTCACTGCATCAGTTCCATGGCATCTGGTGTGTGGAGTGCCTAATAACATCTCCTCTTCACAAGTTTACAGATAATCTTTGCCAGTCTGTTACAGTGCTCCCTGTAGGCCTCTTCCCAACCAAATTAGCATGGCGTCTGTGCTGGAACGCACAAAATCAGTCCTTTGGGAGCACCACACCGCAATAAATCTACAGACTGATCACCTTTTTTGCAGCAATGAACAACCCAAGCAACATTTTTTGTTGTTTTCTCTCTCTCTCTCTCTCTCTCTCTCTATATATATATATATATATATATATATATATATATATATATATATATATATATATATATATATATATATATATATATATAGCCCCTCGCTCCTAGTCTCTTTCTTTCCTGCTTTTCTTTTAGTCTGTCCTTTTCCTGTATTTCTCTTTCTCTCTCTACCTTACTACTCTCATTCTCTCTCAGTTTTCCTCTCTCCTGGTCTCTATCCCTCTTTCTTACTATTTTCTCTCTTTTTCTCTCTTTACCTTTGCCTCTATTTTTTTCTCTCTCTCTCTTTCTCTCCTCTTTCCCTATCTCATTATTTCGTTTTGCTCGTTTCTGTTTTCATCTCTCTCTCTCTCTCTCTCTCTCTCTCTCTCTCTCTCTCTCTCTCTCTCTCTGCAGCTGGTTGGCAGAGAGCTTTCTGGTAAAGTGAGCAACATAGAGAGGAAAACATAGACCCCAGCATCCGCCATTTAATTTCCAATACCATGCGATCAATCTCGCTTTTGTTGTCCTTCTCCACAGTCGACATGCAGCCCCAAAGATCACCAAAGAGAGCATCAGTAATATAGAATGAGTGAGAATGAGAGAGAACACACTGTGTGTGTGTGTGTGTGTGTGTGTGTGTGTGTGTGTGTGTGTGTGTGTGTGTGTGTGTGTATGCATGCATGTGCCAGTGTGACTGCTGTAACTACAAAGTAACTGTATATAATTGGTCACAGCTAAACCCCCAAACAGGTGGATCAGAGTGATTTCCCAGATCCTGTTTACTAATTATTGCCATTACAGTCATTAGCATTACTTGCTGCTAACACCCAGAGAGCACTAATCAATAGGACACAAGGAGACACTGTAAATCTAACACAGCCTACATGCATCAAAGTCAAATGCATCACAGCACAAAAATTATCTCTGGGCAGCCATCCCCTTCAAGTCCTCTCAGTCAGCTGCTAAAGTAAAACCTTAAAATTACAGTGCTCCATAAAGGAGAGAATATAGGCACCTTCTGTGCAAAGATGCAATCAATACTGCCACTGGTGGGGAATTGAAAGAATTGACCCAGGGGGAAATCTAATTATAAATTAATTTGTGGAATAGATCCCCCAGCTTCTAAAACTGGCGCGCACAAATTTTATTTGTTCCAATTGTGTCACCATATGCTTGCAACACCCTCTCCTGCACTGTCTCAGTAAGGGTTGCAGAATGTGGGTTACAGGCAAGCATATTCTGTGCCGCCCCTCAGGGCTTCTTATATTCCCTTCCCCAAAAAACCTGGAAGTGTATTGTGGGTTAGAAACACTGTACTATTTAAACTTACAGCCAAATTCTCTAACTCTTTTACAAACTTTGCCCGTGTTTGTGGGCTTGCTGTTTGCTTGTAGTGGTTAAGTTCCATAACATATTGCGTGATGCCAATGTTCTGTGTGAGCAGAAGTATGAAACCATTGCTTTAATCCCCAACAGTTATGCAGCCACTGCTTCAGCTCCAGCTTGTATTTCCCCTGCAATCATGTAATGAAGAGCAGTGAAATAATGCTGCCGTTTCCATTTTTTCCCAGTCTCTCACACAAACACACACACACAAAGACTTCATAGAGGCAGGAACACACACAGCACTACAACCACTTTCACAGCTGTGGACCTTACACCAAGGGCATCTTCTCTCCTCATGGGAAATAACCTCCCCTCGTCACTGCTGACAGTTTGGTGCCATATTTAACATCCTTTAATATCAATTACAAAGTCAAGTGAACAGCCCTAATTGAATTTGTGTGCTGCTGATGCCCCTTGTTAAAAATCACTGTCTCTTCCAATAAGTGCCTGCCGTTTTATTGGTCAGACCATGAGTGGCCCCATTCGGGTCAGGAAGGGAATCCATTTTTAACTGAAGTATCGATCCTGACAACCCTTCCCTCCATGAAAAAGGAAAAAAATCACTCTGTTGTACTGATGCCGTCATTTTAAATAGAGTGTCAGCAGCGCCCTTGAAGGTTCCTGCAAAATTATGGCAGAGCGTAAAAATCAGAAAGTGGTGAATGGTGAGGCTGAATGAATAGACAGTCTGGAGATCTATTTCCAAACGCTCTAATGGAAAGCAGGCCTGGCTCTTCCCATCAGCGGGGCTGAGAGCGCCTCTCCATCAGGCGTGACAGAGCGAACGCTGTAACCGGCAGCATTACAGCCCACTGGAATCACTATTTGAACAGTGTGGGTAAATATTGCAGTGGAAAAGCAAATGACATTTGAGCAGCAGCAACATGATCTAGCCTGTGGCATCACCACAGACCAGTAAATGAAATAGGAAGAGCTGTGGGTATGGTGTATGTGGTATGATGGGATCAGGACATAAGAATTCTCTTGCCAAGGCCTGGGTTTCAGAACATGATAAAAGTCATGTCTTCGAATAAACTGTAACAGCTTAAACGAAAAATTTTCAGTACAATGCTTTAAAGGACATCACATACAGAAATAAACACATAGCATATTGTCACTGTCATAACAAAACCTTGTATCTCTGAAATGGAAACTCCGTAGAAGAAAGAAACATTCTTAATATTAAGATTCACTTTCATAATCATTTTATTCAGAGTCATTTATTGACCATTCACATTGGTCCATTTGTCATACCATGTTCATATAACATTGTGGTGATCTGATCATCATTCAATTAAGAAAGAGTACATTTACATCTGTCCCTTTCAAATATAGCTTCTGCATCCAGACCTTGATCGGATCTCATGCAGATAGCACAATATTTAAATTTTTCAATTTGGTTGGTGGGCCTTCAGAGCAGGCTATGCCATGTTTCCAAAAATGCAAAAATACTTTGCTAAACATTTCAAAATTGCAATGTAGAGCATTCCAGGCATGTTAGTTACAGAGAAAGAGCAGCGAATTAGGTATGGCTCCTTAGCAGTTGTAACAGTCTGGACTGTGTATTTCATTAGGGATGCACAATAATATTGCAATCATGTCAGTGTCAGCAAATAATTGCTTGAAATTTACTTTGCCATCAGACAGATGTTGAGAGTTGACCAATATTTCAAACCATCATTTGTTGATGTATTTATTATACTACTCCAGGTTAGAATGATAAAGTATCTGCATGTTATTTATTTTACTGTGTTTGTAACATTATATTTCTCCATATTGCTAATCCAAAGATAATCAATATGTGCATGAAAAATATCAGATTAGCTCACTGCATCCTTAGATTTAAAGTTTGTCAGCCTACATTTGAATTCCCATTAAGAAGGCCTTGGGATCAAGCACTGCATTTGAACACATTCCGATCACAAAGGCTTTTAAATGCAAAGGCATTTAATACCAAGTCTATCTCTTTCTCAGTCCACATTCAAGTGAACAAGTTCTACTTAGAGATCACTGAGAATAGCAGCATTATCAATCTCTACAAAACATGCAAAAAGAATGTCAAACAAAGGACCTCTGACCTTAGTCAAGCAGCATGACAGATATGCACCATGAATGTCAGTGTTTATATTGGACAATCATGTTTGACCCTGATTTTAGAAGAACTAGAATGGCTTTGTAACTTAGACAAGCCCATGTCCCTTTCATTTGCTCAGGTTTTCAGACATGCAGTTTTATTATGAGGTATTAATAGACAAGCACAATGACTAATGGTCTGTTGCTTTGCCTGTTTCTCATAAGCGCAGATTTATTTTCATAATAGGAAGCAGAGAGCCTTTGACCCTATGCAACAAAAAGTGCTTTCATCTAAAAGTGGTGTCACAAATTATCACTGAGGCTGGACAAGAGACGAATGCTACATGTTGCTATTATACCAGAAAAAGAATTTCAAGTAAATTGCCAATTAATTTGTTGACTCTACAGGGGTCATATCCTGAACTAAGAGATAGACAGAGGACAAGATGTCAAAGAATCAAATGCCTTTACACAGTGTCTCTGGAAAAATAAATTACAGGAGTGTTTCACTCGGCATTAGAGAAGGCTTTCGGTGTTCATCTTGTATAAAATTCACTTATGACCTATTCAACTGAAATTTAATCAATGCATTCAATACAGTGCAAAAACCAGAGACCACCCTTCATTTATTTCATTTCCAGTCAAAATGATCATTTAGTACTATTTATTCACTTTTCAGGGGGCATTTCTGAGGAGATTACATGTAAGATATTCAACTGGAAGAGGAAATTCAAAGGAAAATCAGTTGAAAAAAAACATTAAACATTAAATTATTATAGTTATATGTTTGTTATAGTTATATATAAAATGTTATAGTTATATATAAAATGTAATTATTACAAGACTATTAACAACCCTGCAAGGTTAGGTTGCTGGTGGACAACCATAACTCCCACTATCAGATAAAAAATGAACTTTTAAAAGTTCATCGTTCTATGGGCAACAAGATGACTCAATGCTATGGGTCTGAGAAGATCCATAGCTGTGAAGAAACCATTACAGAGGAAAGGAAATAGACAATCAACTGACCACCCCAGAGCCCACATTTCAACATTACTGAATATGTTTGGGATTACATGTATTGTGGGGAGAAAATGCAACCAACTTCTAGGACAGAACTCTGAGGTGTGGAAAAATACTATCTCTGCAAATTTCTTTGAAAAACGTAAAAGAATTCTCTTGAGAAGAACAGATGTAATAATGTAATAATGGTAAAAAATAGTGTGTGTGGACACACTAAATGCTGAAAACTCTGTTTTAGTTGTTGATTGTTTTGAAATTATTTGTTTAGTTATTACATGTATTTAAATTGTCTATTACATATAAGCTTTCTGTTTTTTTTTGTCTAGTAAATGATCGTCTTGTCGGGCTGAGCAGTATTGATAAAATTCAATTTAATATTGTCATTCATATACATATATATATATATATATATATATATATATATCTGGACAAAATAGCACTAAATGCATATAATGCACACTATATAGTTCATGTAAACAAAATAACCTTAAAAGTCACAAGCTGTAGCTGTAATTGCTTGCCCAGCAGAGAAACTCTTGAGAGCTCACTGTCTGGTGTTTGGTTGTTGTTCTGCTGAATGCAGTCTTTCTGAATATGAATCAGAACTGATTAAGAAGATAAATGGGTCTGTGTTGTTGCTCCAGTTAGACCATAGCAAAATGTTCCAATACAGAAGCTATTGTGGGAAAGAAGTTTCCAATACATTCAAATAAATGGGAGAGAGTGATCCCCATTCATAATGCATGGTAAACTATTCAAATGACAGAATGTGAAACATTATCAAGTTAATTCAGTATGGACTACCATCTACTGCCCAGCTTACATTTTCAGCCATAAAAATAGTGCATTGTACTGCATTGAATTAACTTGATTTCCACATGAACAAAATATATTATGTCAAAATAATTACGGCTAAAAGTAAGCAAGCTGACAAATCCTGTTGACTTTGGTAGTGTCAACGTTAGATTAATAATGCATTAAATTAACAATACTATTTTTTCTGACCCCATGAATGCATTTTTCTATTGTTCTAGATAAAGTATTTCCAGCTACTACAACATTGTGAATTTATGAGTAATTTGGTAGACTACACTGGACAGTGCTTGCACAAGAACTACCAATAAGCAGCAACTTACAAAACCAACTGCAAAGTGAAAAACCACAGTTCCCTTGAAGAAAAGACATAATGATGGAGGGAGCTGAGGGGAACTAAAACATGCAGTCACTGTTGCTCTCATTGGATATCAGTGATGAAAAATGAAATTGTCCAGAAATCATGTAATTTTGATGTTCAGTTCATATGAACATGCATTCACATAGTAAAAATAATGATATTCAATTATTGAAAGTAATAAATACATTCTGATGAAGCTTATTCTGTCTACTTATATAGCTAATGCGAAATTCACTTCTTTTTAAGTGGAATTAATCTTTTAAGGTCAAATTTGAGCATGAGACAAATGAGATTATCATTATTAAGGAAGCAAAACATGTTTAATCACAATTAATTACATTAATCGTCTGACACCTCTATGTGGCAATATTTGCCCGTGTGCCGAACAATTAAAATTTAAAAAAGTAAAGCAGGAAAAAATCATATAGTCATTGATCTTTGGTAGAAATAATGTGGTTTAAAATCCTGTGTGAGATTGAAGTTTGCCTGCTCTTCTCATTTTTTCAGTGTTGAAAAAATAGACCTTTTCTTTGTACTAGTGTCAAAGGATCTCCTTCCTTTCATGCGATTGCACCCATGGCTACCCATGGGCATGAGCTCTGTTCGCTCACAGCTTTTCTCTTATCTACTGGGCTCAAAGGTAGTTTGGATTTGAACAGCAAGTGCTGTCCAAGCTCTGCATGGCCATAAATATGCAACTGTAGCATAATTTATACTGATCTCCGTACTGTTTTCCCAGCATGTTACTTATTACATGCTATAAACATAAAGTGTATACGCTCTCTCTTTCATTCACTCAATGGGAATCTGCATCAGTGAGGAAGAAATGTTTCTTTCTCTTCTCTGTTTTAGAGAAGTTTCTGTATTAAGCACAAAAAAAATATTTTCCACTGCTCGGTCAAGCATTTATTCAGTATCAATGTTCTAAACAACTGACAAGAGGGAGGGAGAGACAAAGAGGAGGGGAAGGTGAGGGAATAAAAAAGGAGGGCAGAAGACTGTGGGGAGGAGAATGTAGGGGCTGATCATAAATCTAAAAAAGAATAATAAATTGCTAAACACCTCAGGGTGTCTGCAAATGACAGGTATGTTCAGAGAAGCTTGAATGACATATATATTCAATATATTCATATTTTTTCTCCATGTTTACTATGTCCAGAAGTTCTTAAAGGCTTTCCAAATTCTGATAAAACCATTGGTAAGCTCAAAAGCTATACACATGAATGTTTGTGAGGTCTTTGTAAAAATGAGTATGTAGTAAAATATATGTTGATTCAACCCTCAGCATAATACAAGGCAGCTTGCACCTAGTAATGTTAAAGCTAAAGGAGGCTTTAATTGAATACTTGATATATTCGTTTACAAGTGTAGCATTCTGAGTAAGCTTTGCCAGTCATTAGGAAAATCAAAAGATCCTTCAGTGATGTATGAAAAATGGAACAATAATAATATCACTTATAAAAAACTCCACAATATATCAGGCAAAATTCCCTAGAAAGCAGCCATGTAGGCCTATACATTGCACACATATATATTGCATATACATCATGTTTTATGAATGGTTCATGTTTCATACTCATGTTTCAAGTTCTTAAAATTGTTCAGTAAAAAAAAAACAAAACAAAACAAATTTACACTGTTTTCTTTCTTTTATTTACTGCAGATATAGTCAGACAAGGGTCATTTTGCTTTTTTAGTTAAGAAATTAAGCTTCAAGGCAGTCATTGCTAACGAACTCTAGTCGTCAAGTAGAGACCCAAATAGCCCTAATTGTTTCCATGAAAATACATATGCAAAATTTCTCTGAACCTGCTCCAACTGCTTAACTTAATTAAGGTCACATAGACTTGACAACAGTATGATTTACAATTAAATATAAATTTGATCAAAACCCTGTTGTGAAGCTGAATGCTGTGGGCAGCCTTTTTAGACAACAGGGTCTGCACTCAAGCAGTGGGAGCACTGACCTAGAATCAGCTTTTGTAACAATGACCATCATAAATATGGAAGAATCTGGTTCATATGGAAGAATCTGACTACAACAATGTCTTAAATGGCTGATCAACTACATCTGGAGTAAGTGGAAAATTGATTAAATATGATTATTTCCTGAACTATTCCTTTAAGCAGGAACGCTTAAATAATGTGTCATCAAGTACTGTTTGCAAGTAAGGCAAGCCACTAAAACGCAACTAAATGTGCCCTGTTTGTCTTAGTTTTAGTGCATGAGGTACAGACCCTCACTGGCTCATAATTTACTGTGCATTCATGTGAGCCATTTCTCATATAGACAAGGCCTTTCAAAACGGTTTTGATACATACCACTGTGATTCAGAGAAGTAAATGATTATGTAAAAACAGTGCCTTGTTCACAGCCATCACAATTCCATTTCACGTCTTTGGACAGATTTTAGAGGCAGCCACTCTCTGTTTTGTGCTCTCCCACAAACACGTTGAGGTGGGGTTGGGAAGGAACAATATTTTTCAGGGCCTAACCTTGCTTGAATAACCATGATAAAAATATGGGTAAATGATAAATCCCTGGGGTCTAACAGGGATTTATGGCACATTACCAAACGTGCTGATTTATGGAAGACTATACAATGGACTCTAATGGGGGCAAGAACCAGGACTAGGACTAGGACAAGGACTAAAGCAGAAAGCTCTCCCTTCTGCTAATACTTTTCTTTTTGTCTATTCCTCCCCCCAATGTCCAATGTCTCCAACTACCACTCTGTCTTCTCCTCACAAACTCCCATCTCTCTTCCCTGCTCTCTCTCTACCGCTCTACTCATCTTTTTCACTCTCTTGGTCTCATTCTCCCTCTGCTACTTTCTCTTTCCTTCTCTCGCCTTGCAGCATATCTTGTTGTCTCTTTTTTCTTCATCTTTCCTTTGCTCTCTACCATTCTTTCCTCACTACCCGCCTTACTGTGATGCCATCCTCTGTTCTAATCCTCTCCTTCGTACTCTTTGTTTCATTACAGAGCAGCTGTCACTATTCCTTTCCCTAGACTCCAGTTCTTCAGTTCAGCCAGCACCTATGAAAAAAAAACAGCTGGAAAAAAAGAAACAAAAAAAAACACTTATAGCTAAAATAAGTATATGGCACCAAAAAATCAACCGCTGCCAATCTGTTCCTGGACCTAGCTAATATCAGCTATACTAGTTAGCCTAGCAAATAGAGATGCACAGATACCACTTTTTCCCCTTACAATACTGATACCTTGAGGATCGGCTTTAACCAAGTACTGATACCGGTACTACCTCTCTAACCTAACCAGCTTGGCAAACAAGGAATAAGTATGCAATTAGCAATTTTAGCATTTGAATACTGTACCTCAAATGGTTAACCGAATACTTGAGTACCAGTGCATATCTCATAATTGGCATAGCAGAGACAGGATTGCTGTCTTCCAGTTAGGCAGGTACAATTATATTTGTTTGGTATCAGTGGATATTAGCTTTAAAAAATATATACACTGTAATCAGGAAAGATGTTTAGATGATTCAAACCTATCTGATGATGTATTTATTGTACTCTGGAAACAGAACGTTTACGTAGTGCTGGGCTACTGTGTTGAAACTTCAGCATTTTTATTCATTTTACTGCATTTGTAACCCTATTAGAAATTGATGTTATTTGCTAATCCAGGTAGCTGTAATCCCAATTTCTACATTTTACAAATGCTTATATATTAGTATTGTCCACAATTCCAATATTAGTGCATCACTAGTTCCAGTACAAATAATCAAATGTGCAAACCAAGTAATCCGTCCAGTATCAAAATGTCCAGTATCTACTGGGGACACATTGATTAAGTTACTGGTATCAGGTATCAGCCCAATACTCTGCTCATTTACTCGTACTTGACCTCATAAAAACACTCCAATACCAACATCTGATACCAGCTGATACCATTTGACGTGAACCTATTGAACTAATGACTCAAGTCAGTGAACGAGGGTCTGCTCACACAGAGAAGAGTTGTCTGACAGCACGGTGGTCAGACACACAGGTCACTTTAAGCATTCCTTATTGTAATATTCCCACCAGGTAAACACTATGATTTTAGCCCCTTTTCAACCACACACACACAAACACAATAATAGCTGCTTCCCCAAAGCAGGTGAACACACGTAGGCTAGCAATAGATAGGAAAAAAGTCAACATTTGTGGTACTAAACTATGCACATGCTGACATTACTCTATTTAACTGGACAGATCTGTGAGGCATACACATTAACACATTAAACTTGTTTTTGCATATAGGCTGTAGAGAGACTATATTGTTATATTACTATATTGAGAGACTATATTGTTATATTATATAAATCACCACCTGGTTTTGCTTCAGTGCACAGTGTTGCCAAAGCTGCACAGTTTCGCAGTGTGTTTGCTCAGTACTTGGGTGTGCAGTGTGTCGTTCTGAATAAAAAGCAAGTACCAGTTGCTTTACATAGCATGGACAGAACATTTTTCTACAGTGTGAAGAAGAAAAGACTCCAACAACGTGAAATGGGAGCTCCTTGGATTAGCCTCAATGTGCTTTCTGCTGTCACTGTCCTACAAACACTGCAGTTGAAAGACACAGATATTTCCCAACATATAAAACACTGTTCTAATTACAGCTTGCTATGAACTGAGCTTGCACCATTATCAATACTGCATTGTTGTGATGGTGGATATTCTCTGATTCAAGCCTGGTTGAGTGGTTGGTCTAGAATTTACCAAAATTACCAAGTGGTTTGTCCTAGATTTACCAAAATTAAGGACTGTAACAAGTATGTAACAATGTTCAAGACCTCAAACATCCATTATCTTGGTCCACACTCTCTGCCCTGGGTCAACCTCAGCACAGGAACTTTCTACTGTCTTGAGGCTGAGAAACTGAAGAGACTTCCTTCCAAATTTTTGTTTTAAAAATTAACCTCCCTGTGAGGCTGACCTCCCCGTGTATTTATACCTCTAACCCCGCCCAGGATTAAATCGATTAACACAAAGGGTAGGTACTCAGTACACATAAAACAATATTAAAGTAATTGCTATCCACTGTATTTGAAACTGACTTGCCTTTAGATCTGTGAACATTCTACAGGTAAGTATACTTTTACATAGCTAAACTGACTGTTGTTCTTCCTTTTCAGGTTTGCTGAAGATGAGATCACCCCCCTCTCTCCATATGGTTGTGGGATAAAAGAGGATGATAATTGTGTTGGCAGTTCCACTAGGAGTCTCAACAGACCACATTAAGAGGTGAGCACGTTTATGCGAACAAACACTGCAAATGTGTGTCATGCTGGTGAAGAGCTGGAGTCTCTAGCTTCATCTCAATAGAATATCAGCGCCAATATTGCCACTTGCAGTATCAGTAATAGCCATGAAAACAGTGATACTTATGACTATACCATGAAGCAATTTCTGATGCCATTTTTTTGTGGAAAAGCAGGAGTAGTGTGTGATAAAGCCTACAGGTTGAAATTCTTCCTAAGCTATTAGCTTTACCACTATGTTCCAGATACACCAGATTACACATCTTTTGTACAAACAGTGTAAAACACACTAACCTTAGCAACGTAGTTCAATGGCTTAGCTTATTTCAGTAATCTCATATTTCCCGCTCTGTAGTCACTTACAGTGTGTGTTAATGTTAATGTTAAGGTGCTGCTCTCTTGGGGTAATGAAAGCCCTTAATCTTGGTTTAGCCTTTAGCATATCAGCCTACTAGCTGAACTTGTGTGTTCACTGTGGTGTGCCACTGCTGGTCAGTTGAGTTGAGTTGTGTTTATGTTGACTGTTGTTTAAACTATGCATGTGAACATCTTGCCCTAGTCAGTCCATACATATATTTATTACCTTGGGCTAATAATATATGGTAAATGTAAGTAAGAAAATTACATTCTGCCATTGTGACATCTGTTACATTAGGATGAAATTTTCAGTCAATAAAGCTAAAAGCCATGTCTATTTAAAATAGTCTGCAAGTAAGCAGAGAAAGAGAATGATTCTGTCCATTGCTGGCCACATGATCAGTGGGTTCAATGTTACCCTGACCTTTTGGAGTACATATAAAAAGAAGCAGACATTGTAAAAGGTCACTTTATGACCTCTGAGAGGTTTACTGCCACAGTTAAAATAAATAGTTACTGCATCATTTAATGAATAATATACCAAGTATTTCCTGACAGGGAAGTCACTGTCTAATTAGATGTAGCTAAAAATATGGAAAATACATGTCTTTCAAAGCAAGACAGATTTGTTTTATCAAAGGACTTTTTGGACTTGGTGCACTTGAAGATAAGAGTGGAGAAGCATTTTGGACATGTGTTGACACTTCAAAACCCACGGGATCTGTTCAGCAGAGACAGCATTCGTCTGATGCGATACCCTCATTGTGCCATCTCCAATATGCTCCCCCCGGTTCTATGTTGAACGTGTTCCCACGCGACAACTCCAATATGGCACAGTGTCACACCCCGCTGCCCCAGATTAGTCCTGATAATGACAGTGGAGGTGCGTGCCACCCCGTACCAGGAGAGAGGCCATCTGGACCTCTGCGTGAGACGGGACACCTCTCTCTACCTCGGTTTGAGTAAGAACACACACAAATCCACATACACATGCTTGCATGCACACTCATCATCAAAAACATAAAAACAACTTATAACACGATAACTGTTTAGCCACAGCAGCACAACTTCCTTGAGGATCGCATGTGAGTGTATATACATCTCCATCATTTAGTCTTAAATAAACAAGAGCAGTTGATGAGTAGCCTTTGTCTCAGAAAATGGTGTCAGAAATGGCATTGTTTCAGCAAAGTTAAACTCCTCTGAAAGAGATGAAGTAGGACTTTACACAAACAAAAGAGATGCTTGAGAGAGATGTCCTGCAGTTAAGTAATAATGCTGCAGTGTCTCCTAGCACCCAAATATACCATTAAAACAGGCAAACATACACTGCTGATGTCTCTGGAACAGCAACACAAGAATTATATTTTTACCCATTGTGTCTTAGCACTGAGAATACTTAAAGTCTCACCTGCAATTGCAATAAAACAAGCCCTTGCACTGAGACACACAAACAAACTCATGTTCTCATACACGCTATCGAGTTTAGGGAGTGACAGAACACATTACTAAAATAGCTGTTTGCCAATGCCAAGCTAAAAAGCACAGCTGCCATGTAAACATAGATTATATTTGAGTTATTATTACAAAAACTAAATTATTATTTCTACTATCTACTCTTTTCCATTTTCTGCATACTATCAAGTACAGTGGGCCCACAGTCCTGTATGTATGGTCTTTGGGCCACCAAGGTCAGCTTAATATTTAAGCAAACATTAAACAACCATTAAACAATGAACTCTTTATTTTGCCTACAAACAAATTATTTTTTCATTCAGAAAAGTAGCAGAATGACTGATTAGGCCTGGTTTTACAACCTGTTGGTGCTTTTACTTCTCTATTTTAAATAATTAGAGTGTCTGTGTCAATTCATTTTCAATTTCTTTCTGTGATGTTTCATAGAGTTTAGGAATTACTTTGCTGTTGAAATGTGCACAGGAGAAGACATTGTAAAGGCCACTGCTCTGTGCACACATTGTGCCATGTGGCGTTGTGTCACATAACAGAGCACTGTTATAGAATGCTAGCAGGGAGAGATGATTATGGCCAGGTTTAAGTTCATCTTTATTCTCTACTTGGGTAAAATTAATGAAATATATCATTGTCACATTGGAGCTGAAGGTTATTTATTTGTTGTTAGCTCCTCCCACTTTTCTGCAGCTTGTATTTACATAGAGAGCACTGATAGGCTCCAGGGAAATAGTGTTAGGCTCCAGTGATGTTCTCTGTATCTGAGGGTACAATATGTGTGTAGACTGCAGTACAATAAGCAAGTTTTGGAAATTATAGCAAAATCATATATCATAGTACCGTGGTTCACATGTGCATATTGAACAATAGAGGACCTCCCAAACAGTTTGGCAATAGACCATGTACCGTTACATCCCTACATACTGCACACTGTTTTGCATTCATGGTTTTATACTGTACATCAGCCTGTCCACGGCACCTAAAGATACACCATACTAGCATTCCCCTCCGAAAGACATTGTCATCTTAATAATTAATTGTTTCAATTCCAGTTATTTCAACACCCAAGAACGCTTCAGCTTGTGTTCACCAGATTATCACTATTATCACTATTTAAGACTTCTTCAGTTTTTTGTATTTTTTTTATAATCATGATTATGTGGTCCTACCTGAGCCTCGCTTGGACACCACCTTTAAGCTCCTAATTACTGTAGCATAGAGGAGAAACTGGAGAGGGATGGGTGCTTTCATTTTTCCCCTGTCTCAATGTCCTGCAAAGAAACCAGAAAGAGAAGAAAGGGTTAAATATGCATGACTTATTTTAAGTCTTAAAATGAGAGCTGGAGAAACAGTTTATGAAACTTGTTTCATATTTCACTGAAACAAGTGCAATGTCAAAGAAAATGTAAAATTGATGTTCTACAAAATAAAGGCTGGACAAATCATTTGATCAATCCTATATTAAACGAATCTACAACCCCCAAAAAGTTGGGATGCTGTGTAAAATGTAAATAAAAACAAAATGCAATGATGTGCAAATAATTGTAACCCGATATTTAACTAAAAAACAAAGACAACATATCAAATGTTGAAACTGAAAAATTTTATTGTTTTTGAAAATTTTGAACATTTGCCCATTTTGAATTTGATGCCAGCAACAAAAGGTTGGTAAAGTTGTGCAATGCTAAAATAATCACCTATTGGTAACCTGGCAACAGGTCAGTAACATGATTGGGTATAAAAACATAATCACAGAGAGGCTGCCTCTTTCAGAAGAAAAGTTTCACCACTCTGCCAAAGACTACACATGTAAATAGTACAACAATTCAAGAATAAGTTCACCAGATTACACATCTGTTGTACAAACAGTGTAAAACACACTAACCTTAGCAACGTAGTTCAATGGCTTATCTTATTTCAGTAATCTCATATTTCCTGCTCTGTAGTCACTTACAGTGTGAGTTAATGTTAATAAGGTGCTGCTCTCTTGGGGTAATGAAAGCCATAAGTTTCTTAGTGTAAAATAGCAAACAACTTGGGGGATTCCATCATCAGTGGTACAAAATATGATTAAAAGACTCAGGGAAACTAGAGAAATCTCTGTAAGGGACAAGGAGGAAAACCAATAAAGGCTTGCTGTGATCTTCAGGTCCTCAGGTGGCACTAGATTTAAAACAGCTTTGATTCTGCAGTGGAAATCACTGCATGGGCTCAAAAACACATCGCTGCATTCACAAATAGTTGTATTTAACTCATCAGAATATCACATTGATCTTCCTTTTACACACTGTAAAAATATTAGACTACCCTAAATTTGATTTACTACTGTATGGTTAAAATGACATTAAAAAAGAAACAATATACTTCCAAAAGTATTCACTCACCCATCCAAATAATTGAATTCAGGTGTTCCAATCACTTCCATGGCCACAGGGGTATAAAACCAAACACCTAGGCATGCAGACTGCTTCTACAAACATTTCTGAAAGAATAGGCCACTCTCAGGAGCTGAATTCCAGCATAGTACCGTGATAGGATGCCAAGTCCAGTCGTGAAATTTCCTTAGTACTAAAGATTCCACAGTCAACTGTCAGTGGTAATATAACAAAGTGAAAGTGATTTGGAACAACAGCAACTCAGCCACGAAGTGGTAGACCATGTAAAATGATAGAGCAGGGTCAGCAAATGCATAGTGGTCGCCAACTTTCTGCAGAGTCAATCACTACAGACCTCCAAACTTCATGTGGCCTTCAGATTAGCTCAAGAACAGCATAGAGAGCTTCATGGAATGGTTTTCCATGTCCAAGCAGCTGCATCCAAGCCATACATCACCAAGTGCAATGCAAAGCTTTGAATGCAGTTGTGTAAAGCACCACCACTGGACTCTACATTTACATTTATGACATTTGGCTGACACTCTTATCCAGAGCAACTTACAGTTTGATCATTTTACACAGGTAGGCAAAGGTGTTAAGAATCTTGCCCAAGGACTTTAATTGGTGTAGTGTAGGGTGCTTACCCAGGTGGGGATTGAACCCCAGCCTACAGCATAGAAGGCAGAGGTGTTTCCCACTACACTAACCAACCACACAGGACTATTCACAGGAATACTCTAGAGCAGTGGAGACGTTTTCTATGGAGTGATGAATTGTGGATGGCCCCTTCCTGTTCCAACATGACTGCGCACCAGTGCAGAAAGCAAGGTCCATAAAGACACGGATGAGCAAGTTTGGTGTGGAAGAACTTGACTGGCCTGCACAGAGTCCTGACCTCAACCCGACAGAACACATTTGGGATGAATTAGAGTGGAGACTGCGAGCCAGACCTTCTCATCCAACATCAGTGTCTGACCTCACAAATGCGATTCTGGAAGAATGGTCAAAAATTCCCATAAACACATTCCTAAACCTTGTGGAAAGCCTTCCCAGAAGAGTTGAAGCTGTTATATCTGCAAAGGGTGGACCGACATGATATTAAACCCTATGGATTAAGAATGGGATGTCACACAAGTTCATATGTGTGTGAAGGCAGACAAGCGAATACTTTTGGCAATATTGTGTACCTTTGCTATTCATGACCACAGAGAAAACTAGTCATAGACAATAGTCATTTCCACAGGTAGCAAAATAAGTCACAATGTGTAATACCACATGCATCAGCATAAACATTTCTAAATTCTTTTGCATCGCACATTTTTACAGGAATATCCATTATCTCTAAAAAACAAGGGCACAGATTCTTTGTCCACTATCATTCCTTCAATGGAATTCGTATTGCCAACATGCAGAACTTTTCTTCCATTTTGCTTAAGGATTTCACCATTTTAAGTTCCTGTTCAAGCTACAGGCCAATGAAATGCATTTTAAGGCATTCAGATTGCCATACACATACTTGGATCAGATGAAAATGCAATTGTTGTGATGCCATCTTTAACTAGGCCATGATTCCTTCAGTTTATTTTTTTGTTTTTGTTTTTTCAAAATAGAGTGACATCTACAAACGACACATTTAACACTGGTCAACTTACAATTCAACATATAATTTTGCTCTAGTACATACACTGACTGAATGCTTCAATTACATACTGTGCAAATGGTAGGCTATAGTAATACAATCAGTGTCAAAAACATGTTTGTCGTAGTTGACAAATAGCAGATCTACATAACACCCAATTAGCCTTTGAGCTGTCTAATGCTTGGTAGAGAGGAGTGAAATGATGTGCATTACAGCTTTGCTCGAGAGTGTCACACTGGCATTTGCTTAGATATTTATACGTTATATCTCTATTGCAGATATAGTATCAGATAACAACAAATCAAAAACTTTGTCAAGATGTGGAAGGAATAAACTTGCATTTAATAAACAACCACTAACACAAAAACCAAATATCATGAAGATCAGCCAGAGACAAAGAGAGTGTGAGAGAGAAAGGCAGCAAGAGAGAGAGAGAGAGAGAGAGAGAGAGAGAGAGAGAAAGAGAAAGAGAGAGAGAGAGGAATTTAATTGAAAGAGCACAAAGACATGCAAACAGCCACTTTAAAAGAACCTGTCACCTTAATTGACACATCCACCACCATGTTACAAAACTTTGACTTGACCATTCAGCCTGACAAAGACTTTACTCATAGAAAGTGCAAAAAGCGGGGTGGGAGATGGGGAGGGGAGGTGGGGGGATCTTGACAGGGGAAAATGAGGATGCCTGGTGGGTGAAGGTGAGGGAGACCCTTTCAGTCACAGCTAGCCTCAGGGGACAGCAATGGTGCCATTCCAGAACTGGCCAGTATCCAAGAATGACAGCACAGACGCAGTTCCTCACTGAGTGAGCCATTGTGCGGGGCCTGCTTCACCAATTCCACCCCTCTCGCCCACTCACTCAACCTCAGCACTCACAGCAATCCGAATCGTCTCCTAATTAGCTGCCCCTCTGGCAGAGTGCAAACATTCGAACAAAAGCGCATCAGAAAAGGGGGCTATGGCTCCCTTTTTCCCCCTTGCCTTCTTTCTCGGGTGATTAGAGGCATACAGGGTGACATACGAGCACTCTAATCACCCCGCCACACTATTTCCAGCTTTACAAGGCAAAAAACTCTGACATTTCTAAGAAAGAGGTTTAAAAAAATCCCCTACAGCACATCTGCAGAGAAGCAAGTTTTCACAGATTCAACCACTAACGCTACTATCTCTAACATGAAGAAAGGCAGATAGAGTCAGGACAGGAATCATCTGTTGGAGATTGGTGATGTGGAATGCATAAACAAGGATTAAAGGCTTTGTGATATGATAGAATTCAAAATGTGACAAAATGACATTTCCCGAACTGCAAGCTAGCGCTCGCACTGGAGTTCCATTTGAATATGCAAGACACTGTGCTGTTGTTTCCAAGGAAACCGATCTTGCTGTTAATTGTAGAGTTGGGAGTTACAGCGCTAGCGGTCAAGATCGAGAGAGAGAATGCAAGAGAGCAAGAGAGAGATAGTACAGTAAAGGACAGCCCTTCCAAGTAGTGTAAATCTTTTGTCCAAAAGTACCACTTGTTATAGGCTCCTGGAGAACACATTGGGAACAGTTTCAATCACCTTTTTTTTTCTTTTGGTATGGTGGATAAGGGGTATTCTTAAGGGCACTTCTGACTGCTATAGGAATGGATGTCAACATTATAGATAGAACACTATGCTGGCCAACGGCCGCTACTACACCACTTACACAAAACTGAGCAATTAGCAATCTCCTCCAACTGCCCTGAACAACATTAAAAAGATGCAGTGACTGATTTCACACGGGGCACTATCTTATCCTTCACTCTCCCAGGTTAGTAGCTATCATGTGAGGAGAAAGAAAGAAAGGCCTAATCCCATTTCTTATTTTTACCCCTACCCCTTGTTTTCAAGTGTCACATTGTCCCTTGGTGGTTGAAATCTTCCCCTATAAAATGAGACAACCCCAAAATGAAAAAGAACGCTGCTTCATTAACAGGCTACTAGCAGTGCTCTGTAGGCTACCATGCCATTCTGCAGGGATAGCAGAGGAGCAGTAAAGTTCTGCGACCCCACTGCTGGGTTTTAGTTCAATTTAGGGCATCATATGCCCTAAATTAAACACATAATTATCACATGGGGTGATGTGATAGTTATGTTTTATTGCCCACCCCTATTTCTTTGGTGAAATGAAGCTGAAGTCAGCTATTCGCTAGCTTCCCATTCCATCTTAAATGGAGCAGCAGTTACCTTCTGGCACTTCAAGCGTCAGTACTGCTGGACTATTTAAGGTAGAATGGGAAATTTAGCTAGCTAGCTACAGAGACATCAGCATACAATTAATTTTATGCTTGTGCTGACGAAAAGGACCATAATACATTGAAATGACATTAAAGTAAGACAATACAATGGTTATCCTAATTTTTAACTGTGAAAATAATTACATTTGTGGGTTTCTGTGAATGCTCGCACAGCCATTTGACATTTTCTTTTCACATAACATTCCATTTGGAGTGTGCCTCTAATAAAAACTCAGTTTGGAGGACCATTCAGCTCTAACACTTATCCTTACCCTTGCAGCACAACAAAAATCGAGACAACCTACCCCTAGGCGTGAAAACGAAAAATGGAGGGCTAATGGCTATGTGGTAGGAGCAAGGGGTGAAATGAGATTTGGCCCTAGTGTTATATAGGGTTGCACAATGATGTCAGAATTATATTGGTATCGACAGGTATTTGCTTAAAGTTTGCCATATCCTACAATGTTCTTGGATCACCTGAGGTCCACTTATCCATCCATCCATCCATCCATTTTCCAAGCCGCTTCTCCGTCAGGGTCGCAGGTCCACTTATTATGTTTTTTTTTTTAATAAAACCAGACATAATTCATTTGACATGACTGTTTTCAACCTCTCCTTATCCCTTGCAATAACTGTTTTTGTGACTATGTCTCTAAGGCTTGTCTATGTAAATGAGCTATGTTCTGATTGCCCTGTGCTATGAGTGGGGCAAAACTGATGTAGGCTGAATAGGTGGATATATGTAAATGTGTTGGTTTTCAAGACATCACAGAAACAATAACTTCAAATGAGGCATTTTTGCAGCTTAGTTTCTATATGTGTATAGTACTTTATGCACTGGAAACTAAACTTCAAATTTTATTTCCAAAAATTGGGGAAAATTTTTGATGAAATGAGCCCTTTAAAACAAAAATGTTGCCATGTCAGAACTGATGCTTAGATTAGATCAAAACTTCAAATAGACATTTAAAATATGCCCTGTATTCTAGAAGAGCAGAATGTTTAAGTGATGCTGGGCTACACTGCTAACATGGCAGCATGTTATATTTTTATATTTATATTTTCAGAACATTTAATAGCAATATGATGATATCTGTATCATAATTAAATTAGTAGTAAACACTGACCAAATGCATGTTGCATTGCAAAGAGAGTTTATTATTATTATTAATTATTAGTACAGTGGGTGACAAGACCCTATTCACAGTACAATTAAAAATGCTGCAAACTCAAACACACTGCAAACACAGAAAACACATATCAAACTTACAACACCTGAACAGCATTTCGGAAACATGCTGCAATTACAGAAACTTTCATTAGCTATAAAAAGTAGTGTACTAGTTAGCTACTCCCCCATCCCTGGAACTTGGGATGTGAGTATCTGAGTATCTGTGGTCTTCTTTACATCTGTCAGTGATTTTCCATCATAGGTATTCCATCCCCTTTGATTCTTCCTGGAACATTTCCATTGTGTTGTGGTTCACTTTCATTGTGTTGGGACTTCCTATGCAGTGTTTCTTAAGTTGCCTGGGTTTTCTTTATTTTTTGTAGTCTGTTGTAGCTCTGATATGGTCATGTTCAGGGATGGAGGAGTAGCTAAGTAGCATGCTACTTTTTGTAGCTAATAGCTGTAGAACTTAAAAGTCGGAATGGCTCTGTCCTCTTTGAGTGTCCTCCGTAAACATCTCCATTGTGTTATGCCTGGCTTATCAACACTTCTGAAATTTCATGTATTTGCTGTGCTTTAAGCACCAGTGTCGTCTTCTGGATGAAAGCATTTTGAGTTTGCAGTTTGTTGGGTCCTATTTAATGCAGTGCAGTATGTGAAAAATAATTTTATGTCTGTTCCAACAGAAACACAACATATTGTGATATGCATCAAGTACCAGAAAAATGTCTAGAAGTATCATATATTTTAGAATATTATTAATATAAGAAACTACTAGTATATTTTTGTCATATCGCCCACCCTTCCTTCATAGTCTGTATAAAACT
This sequence comes from Pygocentrus nattereri, assembly GCF_015220715.1. Taxonomy (NCBI): domain Eukaryota; kingdom Metazoa; phylum Chordata; class Actinopteri; order Characiformes; family Serrasalmidae; genus Pygocentrus; species Pygocentrus nattereri. The sequence continues at coordinate 10,467,061 of NC_051235.1, forward strand.
GAGCAGGCTGGAATGGTTTAATTTGCAATATGAGATAGCTCAGACAGGTTTTATACCTTCACAACTAAAACCTCCATATGCAAGTTCCAGTCACTGAAAACTGTCAAACAAACTGTCTGCTATAATTCTAAAATGAAAAAGCTGCTTCCGCAATCCCTGTCTGGCTCCAACACAAGGAAAAATCTCACAGTACTTTGTGTGTGTGTGTGTGTTGGTTTGTGTGTGGGTGGGTGTATGTGCACTGTCATATTCCGCCCCAAACCCCCCCCCTTCTCTAGCTTGTCTTAGCATCTCTCTCCCTCCCCCTCCATTTTTCCCTTCTTCCCATTGAATTCAGCTCAATTCAATTACTCAGTTGTAGCATCTGTCAAGAGCAGAGGGAGTGAGTGAGTGAGGGACTGTAAAACTTAAGGAATGTGCTGTATAGTTTCATACAATCCCACTCCCCTCCTATCTGCCCTTCACACTTTCCCCAAACCCACCTGCCATCCACCTTGGTTCTTCTTCTCTCTCTTCAGGTACCTCCTCTCACTCTTTGGAGCATGGTGATAAATTGATTTTCCCACTGTCTTTGCAAGTTATTAACATTTCTATTTGTGAGAAACTGTGGTGAAGGCCCACTAGTCGCACTTCAAGAACACACATATATCCACAAAGAATTGCAAACCCTTCTCCCACGTGCACACAGTACAACTAGCTCCCTACTTACTGAATTACTCTATTTAAGATTACCAGCAACTACATTTCTGGAATATTGAGGTAGTGCTCAAAAGAGAGCAAGAGAGAGAGAGAGAGAGAGAGAGAGAGAGAGAGAGAGCAATATAATTCCAAGTGCAATACACCCACAAGCCACTGACACTAATTTAAAAGTCAATCAAACTCAAAATCATATAAACAGAAAGTGTGAGAACTTTAAATTTTAATTGGTATTAAAGACAAGTAGAACCCATTAGACTTATAGATAAAACAAAAAGCCTCTAATCAAAAGAGACATCTGGACCTGGTGACATCTGAAATGCTATACTAAAACTTAAAGACAAAGACAAACAAATAAAAAGAAAAAACTGAAAACACTGAAAAAAGCGTAAATCTAAAGCTATTTAGTTTGTGACCCTTGCCTGCCAATCTCCAAGACAAAAATATCAAGACATTTGTGTTAGCAAGAGTAGGGCAAAGACTGTTTTTTTTTTTTTGTTATTTTTATTTTATTGTTGCTAATATATAGACCCAAAGTTTTTTATTAGGCACACACTGTCGTGAGAATATGCTTGCATGTTTCACTGATTTCAAATAATAAGTATTAGTTCATGGAAAAGGTGTAGGGGTAAAGCATCTGACCGACTTAAATCACCTTGCACATAAATCAACATTTTTTAGGCTAAACCATATTTAATATTTTCTTTAATGAACTGGCAAACATTTACAACATGCTGCAGTAGCTGTTGATCTCGCTCTGAAAAATATATAAAGCCACCAGCTTTCCTAAACATGTTCTAGGTTTTTCAGCAGTTACATGACATCCACATAAATATCACTAGAGTTTCCACTAGTTCTGGATCATCTCCCTTTTGACTCACCCTGAAACCTCATACAGCCTTCCCTGCACAGTTAATGTGAACTTCATCGCACTTGAAGAATTGCTCTGCAGTCCACATCTGCTACACATGCTACACTTCTGCTACTCCAGAGTAAATGCCAGCCCAAGAGAAGGTTACAAGAATACATGACAGGAAAATGAAAGAATATGGCATTTCTTACACAGATATTTTAGCTCTAAGTGGTGTTAAAATGCATTTAAATGGGCAGCTCCTGTAATTTTTTTTTTGAGAACCTGCACTGCGACACGCCTTCCCAGGCTATCATGCTATCGCACGAATTTGACCATATTTTCGTGATTTCCCAGCTACAGTTAAGGTTCTGTCCACAATAGTTAGTAATGAGATTAAATTTCTTGCTGATGTTTGGAAGGACTGTTTCAAGGTGTGGGGTAAATTGCAGATGCCATGTGATTAAATTCGCTTCAGAGCTAATGTCGGAGAACCACTGAAATCTGGAGACTGAACCTGTGATTTACACTTTGGCCAAGTCATCTGATTCCAGAACCCGAAAGGGCTCAACTACAAATTCCAATATTGTTTAAAGTGGTCCAAACACATTTCAATTTGTCTTTTCTTTAGAAAAGGGAAAGCAGCAAATACTATATTTATTTTGATCATTGTTAATAATTATACTAATTAGGCTAATACTTGTTAATTTAATAATAATTGAATCCTCCAATCAGTAAATCTTCTTTAGTCACACTCTTGAAACAAGACCTTTTCTTTTCTTTTGTTTACATTAACCATTTTAATAATGGGTACATAAAGAAGCTGGAAAATCTAACCGCATCGCTTAGTCAAAATGACCAAGAAATGATGTGACCAGTAGATGTCACTAGAGAAATGGTTGTCAAATGTTTCAAAATCTTGAAGCTATTTTTCAACACAATTGCTTCATATGTGTTTCACAAGGCTCAGATCTCAAAAGCTTAATTTAATTCAATCAGTCGAATTCGACCAACTTTAAGGATGTATTGCTATGTTCAGAGGAATTGATGAGAAAAGAAAGATCTCTTATCACTGTTGCTTCATTTGGAATAACAGAGACATCTGTCACAAAAGAAAAAGTTTATTCTTTAAAAACTGGTGCAGGAGTAGTATTCTATTGGTAAAAGCAGGGATGGGGAGGAGTTACTAGTAGCATTACTTTTTGTAGCTAATAGTCAAGTCAAAGTTTATTTACATAATGCTTTTTACAACAGGTGTTGTCACAAAGCAGCTTTACAGAAAAATCTGGGTCAGAGCCCCCATGAGTAAGCCAATGGTGACAGTGGCAATGAAAAACTCCCTAAGAGCAAGAGGAAGAAACCTTGAGAGGAACCAAGACTGAGAAGGAGAACCCATTCTATGGCACGTCGGCTCCGGACAGCAAACAGCATTAGTATAAAATAATAAACTACAAAATTGGGAAAACAGGTGGAGCTATGCTTAATTAGATTTGTTTTAGTTCATGCAGCATCAGGAGGGTCAGTTCATGATGGTGAAGCTTGCACAGTGCTGTACATCATGAAGCTCAATGGTGATCAAACCAGTCCAGGCTGGCAAGCAGTGGGTGCCCGATCAAGGCAGAAGAAGCAACAGCATCAGACTGCACAGGATTTATTCAACTTGGCAAAGAAAAGGAAGGTTTTATGAAATGTAGCGAATAGCTGTAGCACCTGTACATTTTTGTATATGTATAGCGAGGAATTTTCATTACAATTTCGCTGACTGGGCTGGTGGCAGTTGCGCAATCTTGTGCAATATTGGCTGAGCCACACACAGCTTCAGCAAATGGTCATGCGCTGGCACCATGCACTGATCACTCCTTACTAGCAGGCTTAACCCACAACCGAAATGTTAAGAAAAGCCATTTTGTCCTTTCAACAAAAATTAAACCACCTTGGGAGCCACAACATTGTATGTGCTTTTTACCAGTTTTGGCTGTAAATAAGCCTCAGTGTGTACTAATGTCCTAGTACAGGCTAAAAATATAATATAAACAAAAACGCAGACTTACTTTGCTCTTTGTTAAGCTTTGGTTCAGCTAGCATGAAACATGAATATGTATTAAATAACAAAATCGAAGAAGTAACGTACAAAATCCTTCATAAATATTATCCCTGCTACAGTACAATCGCAAAATATAAAAGTAGAGAATATATGTAACTTTTGTGGTTATAAAAATGAATGTACTGAACACATCTTTTTCGACTGTATCCACTCTAAGTATGTTTGGTGTGATGCATTGAAGGATATAGGCAAAAAATTAGCAATATATTAAGAATAGATACAGTTGATATTTTATTTTATTATAAAGACTCCAATAAGGACATTTGCTACTTGCTAAATTGAGCAAATTGTTCCCCTAACTCATGCAAGATGTGATGTGCCTTTCAGTTTATGAATGTACTTTATTTTTAATATATATGGTGGCGCGGAGGGTAGCGCTGTCGCCTCACAGTGAGGAGGGCCTGGGTTCAATTCCCCGGCTGAGTGACCCTAAGGGAGAAGCAGCTTAGAAAATGGATGGACATATATATACAAGAAATAATAATTATATATATATTCTTTTTTCCTTTATTTGAACTTTTGAATTCTTACTGTGAACAGCCACAACAAAAATCTATTATTTATTGAGAAATTCATCATCATCATCATCATCATTACCATCATCATCATCGTTAACCACTTAATCCAGATAGGGTTGCGATAGCAGTTGGGAGAGCAGAGAATCCCAGGTCCCCTGCAACTTCCTCCAGCTCATTCCCAGGGACCCCAAGCCACTCCCAGGCCAACTTGGAGAATCCCTCCAGCAGGTCCTAGGACGACCCCGGGGTCCTATCCCGGTAGGCCGTGCCTGGTACACCCCCACCAGGAGGCGTCCAGGGGGCATCCGTATCAGATACCCGAACCACCTCAGCTGGCTCCTCTCAATGTGGAGGACTAGCAGCTCTACTCTGAGCTCCTCCCATATGGCCGAGCTCCTCACCCTATCAAAGTGAGTGTAGCCCGCTACCCTGCAAAGAAAGTTCATTTCCGCCGCTTGTATTCGCTATCTCATTCTTTCGGTCATTACCCACAGCTCATAACCATAGGTGAGGTTCGGGATATAGACCGACCGGTAAACAGAGAGCTTTGCCTTATGGCTCAGCTCCCTTTTCACCACTACTGTCCGGTACAGTGACTACATTACTGCTACCGCCTGTCCCAGACGCTCTTCCCATCACTTGTGAACAAGACCCAGAAATACTTAAACTCCTCCACCTGGGACAAATCCTTTCCCTTTACCTGGAGTGGGCATGCCATTTTCTGGGCTAAGACCATGGACTCAGATTTGGAGGTGCTGATCCGCATACCAATCACTTCACACTCAGCTGCAAACCGCTCCAGTGAATGCTGGAGGCATCCATGTGATTCAGCCAAAAGAACAACATCGTCTGCAAATAGTAGAGACGCCACCCTCCAGCCTCCACACATAATGCCCTCCTGACCTTGGCTATGCCTTGACAGCCTGTCCATGAATATTATGAACAGGAATGAAGACAAACCCTGCCACAGCCCAACGCTAACACTGAAAGGGTCCGACTTAATACTGAGTATACGAACACAGCTCTCACTCTGGCCTGGAGCAGTAGCCCCAGTACCCCATACTCCCGGAGGACCTCCCACAAGATATCTCAGGGAACCCAACAATCCACAAGAGTGTGAAAAGCTGGTCCATTGTTCCACGGCAGAGACGGAATCCGCATTGTTCCTCTCTCAATCAATTCAACTATTGGTCTGAGTCTCCTTTCCAGCTCCCTGGCATAGACTTTCCCAGGGAGGCTAAGCAGTGTGATACCCCAATAGTTGGCACACCCTCTGGTCCTCTTTTTCAAAAACCACACCCTCTGGTCCTCTTTTTCAAGACCACCACCCCGGTCTGCCAGTCCAAGAGTACTGTTCCTGAGGTCGATGCAATATTGCAGAAGTGTGTCAGCCACGACAGCCCCACAATATCCAGAGCCTTAAGCAACTCCAGATGAATCTCATCCACCCCTGGTGTCTTGCCACTGAAGAGCTTGCCAACTATCAGTGACTTCCACCAGGGAAATGGAGCTTGACCCATCAGAGACCTCCAGCCCTGACTCCTCTGAGGGAGGCATGTCAGTGGGTTCTTGGGTTACAGCCCCGACAGGCACCCGAAAGCTTTTGGCCACAGCTATGCCTGGCAGCTTCCACAATTGAGGTTTTGAACAGGGTCCTTTCAGATTCCATGTCCACTACCTCCCCCGGGACATGAGAAAAGCTCTCCCAGAGGTGGGAGTTTAAATCTTTCTGAACAGGGGCCTCCGACAGTCATTCCCAGCACACCTTCACTATTCGCTTGGGCCTACTGGGTCTGACCATCAGTTTTCCTTGCCATCTGATCCAACTCACCAAGGAGCTCTGGTATCATGTATACTTATGAACATCCTTGTGTTCGAACTTGGTGTTTGTTATGGACAATCCATGCCTGGCACAGAAGTCCAATAACATTTCATCATTTGGGTTTAGCTCAGGCAGGCAGTTCTTCCCAATCACGCCTCTCCAGGTCTCCCAGTCATTGCCAACATGAGCATTGAAGTCCCCCAGTAAGACTATAGAGTCTGTAGGCGGGACCCTTTCCAGAACTCCACCCACTCACTCCAAGAAGGCCAAATGCTCTGACCTGTTGTTTGGTGCATAAGCACACACAACAGTCAGAGTTTTCCTCTCTGCGATTTTAATTCACATTGAGGCGACCCTCTCATCCACCGGGACAAACTCCAACTGCACAGCCAGGGACTCATGAGTATCCCCACTCCTGCCCGGTGCCTCTCACCCTGTGCAACCCCTGAGTAGGAGAGGAACCAACCCCTATCAAGGAGTTTGGTTCCAGAGTCGACACTGTGGGTGGAGGTGAGCCCAACTATATCTGGTTGGTACCTCTCAACCTTCCGCACAAGCTCTGGCTCCTTCCCAACCACTGAGGTTACATTCCACGTGCCAAGAGCCAGTTTCTGCCACAAGGGCCTAGGCCGCCAAGGCCCCCTCTGCAATCTCCCACTGCCTGTGCATTGAGAAATTCAGCCCTGAAAAAAGACACTATTCCAAAGTATGCAATTATGAATTAAAAATCTGCATACCACACTGATAAAAGTGCTCAGCAAACACTTTATCTATAGACTGGCCAAAAATGTTGGATGCCAAAAGAACAAAAACTACATAGTGAAAAAAATTAAATGGCAACAGGGCTCTACTGTACCAACAGAGTGTTCAAAATTCAATGGGATTTGATAATAATAATAATAATAATAATAATATCAAATTTAGCAACCTTGACCATATTGAGAAAGTAAAATATCTATTAAGGATTGAAGGAGCATTGTACAGTGGCGGTAGAATGTTTCCTGACACAGTCTGAGGGATAGTGAGTGACCACCGCATTTTACGCTATACCAAAAAATGTATAAATAAAAAACTTAATTGTATGTACAACATGCCTCAGATCTGTATGTTACCACATATTATTTCTCATGTGGAAGCATATAAGAAATCAGTGATGCTATTTTGTACAATATAATTTATATTGTACTGATATGAAATGCACATTTATCACCTATATGACCTTGTGCCTATGAAAGTATTAAATTCTACCATCTAAATGTATGCAAACCATGAACTCAAACTTCTTTTCCTGAAAATTTGAATGTATAATTCTCATGCAGGATGACATTCACTGACTTACCTTTAAATAGACTTAATAGGCACTTCTACAAACCCTCCCTTTTTCAAGATGGCCTTGAAAACTCAAAACCATAGAAAATGAAATAAATCCACTGATATTCTCAGGTTTCACCCAGTCGTAAAAGTAGTATGTAAGAACGAAGCTTGGAGGTGTGGATTGAATTTGTTCCCTAGAGAGGTACAAAGACTTTTCAACACAGGGCTTCAAACATGGGGCTTAAAAAACCTTTTAATAGGAAAAAACTATATTTTTATTTCAATATTTATATAAACACCTAACAAATGAGGCTTAAAATCCTTAAAATCAGTCAAACAGTACAACAATTTAACACAATGCCTTTCAAATCTCTATCTCTCTCTCACTCTTTTTCTACAAATGGCAGTCACAGCAGTGTGAACTCAGGCTGGAGGCACAGAGGGAGATGCTTTTATTGTGGGTGAGTGATGCACGCCATTGGGTATTCTAGTTTACAAGCCTTGCTGCTCCCAGGGCTGGCTGGTCATGGTCTCCAGGCCACTGCAGGTCAGTTCTAATGAGAGAGGAGCCACTCAGCATGCCAAGGCCAACTGCTGCTACCTCGGCACGCATACCCTGCTTCATTTTGTTAAATTACCTGGAGACTGGCACCCCCACTTCACTCACCCACATACAGGGCCACAGGGTTCCTTCTCGCGGATCAAAGAGCAAAATCCATTATGGAAGAGTACCCCAGGACCAAACGTGTCCACTCGTCTACTCAACTCTTAACAATGCAGAGAAAGGGTAGTTATATTGCTTTGGTCTGCTTCCTCTGAAGAGCTATTTGTATTTGTATTTGCGAACGTTTATTCAGACGGTGTGCTGGAAAACCTTGCAATGAAGTGAAAAAAAAACTTCATTGTAAAAATTATGACTGAGGTTTAGTGGCATAAGCTTTTCTATAATAGCAGTTACATGGCAGTGTTGTTGTAGCATAATTGATTTTAAATTGCATCGCACCTAGAAAATCTCAGACAACATAATACCAAAGTGGCTATATGCCAGAATGAGGCTGGATGATAGGCAGCTATGTAATTATAAATTGAACATAGCCTCATTTATTTCCTTAATTTCCCAAAGCATTTGTTAAAATCATGTCTGTGTGGCTGGATAATATTTGGGTGTCATCCTATCAACTGCTCTGAGCCTGTCATTGTGCTTTTACATGTGATGACAGCACTTGGCTGTTAGATGAGATCCTGCTGAATCAAAGCATTACAAACACTAATCCATCCATCCATATACAGCCTACAATCTTACTGTTTAACTTACACAAGTCTTACTGTACCCCTAACACAAAAAGTATACTTATTCATTTTATTAAATAAACTTGAAGGAAGTATATTTCCCTAGTATACTTTATGTAGTAAGAATACTAATATCACTGTACTAGTAGTATATACTAAGTTTAATAGCAGTTTAGTTTAACCACACAACTAGTTTATATCTAAGCTTTATTTTGTACTGCATCTACAGTGTGACCTACATTAGAAGTGAATTTATACTTCCAGCCCACTATTTACCTTCTGAAAGTACACTTTGAAGTAAACATATACATGCTGTTAGTTTATAGGTTTTGTGATACTAGTCCACTTTTTAGTTTATGAAAGTTTGCTTTGAGTATTCTTTAGATGTACAAATAGTAAACTTTGAGTACATGTAAACTTTGAGTACAACTTTGAGTTTTATTTTGAACTGCAACTATATTGTAAACTATACTAAAAGAGAACTTATAGGTATATTGTTTACTAGTTATATAATTTACTAGTTTACTGTGGCAGCAGCCTGGGGAGAGGCCGATCCACTCTGGCTGAGAGCCCATGCAGGCCCAGAGATGCACACAGACAAACCAGCACAGGGAAATTAAGCTCTTTATTTACACCTTAATGAACACAAACAGTGAAATGAAAATTAAACTTAATGAAAACTAAACATCTCTAAATCTAGATAAGACCTCTTTCAAGGTCTCTCTCTCTCTCTCTCTCTCTCTCTCTTTCTCTATGCCATTTTTAGTTGATGAAATTATACTTTTAAGTATACTCTCAGTAAACTACTAATTTAATAGTTTTTATACTGCCAGTATACTTGTAAGTTTTCTTTAGGTGAACATAATACCTGTAGTTTACTACTTCTACTACATCATTTTGCACTGGAAAGTATGCTACTAGATGTATACCTTTAACTGTATTTTAAGTTGACTTTAAGTTAACTAATACAGATATTACCAATGGACTGCACACATAAACATAAAATCTTTATGATCAAGAACACATTTGTTTTCTTTATAGATTAAACCTTTCAAACAGATATTGTATTGGAACATATTAGAACATAGCAACTCAAATCAAAATTCCAATTCAAAACAACAAAATCGGGTGGCACGGTGGCGTGGTGGGTAGCGCTGTCACCTCACAGCGAGGAGGGCCTGGGTTTGATTCCCTGGTCGGGTGACCGGGGTCCTCTCTGTGTGGAGTTTGCATGTTCTCCCCGTGTCTGCGTCGGTTTCCTCCCACAGTCCAAAGACATGCAGTCAGGCCAATTGGACGTGCTAAATTGCCCCTAGGTGTGAGTGTGTGAGTGTCTGTCTGTCTGCCCTGCGATGGACTGGCGACCCATCCAGGGTGTATCCTGCCTTCCGCCCGAAGACTGCTGGGATAGGCTCCAGCACCCCCCCGTGACCCTGACGGAGAAGCAGCTTAGAAAATGGATGGATGGAACAACAAAATCACACATTGGAAGAACTGTCAATAAAATCAGCCAAATATTTATCTGTTTCTGTGTGTGTTAATAACACTGTGTACATAAAGATAAGGATCAGTTCCAGCCAAGTACTATTTATTCTAAGCAATTTCACACCAAAGTACATGCCGATAAAGTGTACATAAACTTTGTGTATAGGTATCAAAAGTTTGAGTAGAAGTATAGGCCAAATATACTTAAACTTTTCTGTATACTTGTCACTATAAGATGAAGAGAAGAATTAAATACGAACTGGGCTCCATCTATTCACAAGCTCTTCCAACGTCCATTAAAATATATGCTGGTTCAAACTTCTAAAATGACCAATTATTTATATCTCCTAACACCCCAGTGTGCTGATGTGAATCTTTCTCTGACTGGCGAAGGTCAGACAATGTTCTGGCAGACTGTTAGCTAATCAATCCCATAGACCATCGACTTACTTCTGAGAGTTAGATTTTTGCAGTGGTGGACAGTAATGAAGTAAATGTAATTAATTACTGTACATAAGTAGTTTTTACTAGTAGTTTTTGTACTCTACTAAAGTATTTCCATTTTAGGTGACTTTACTTTCCCTTCACGACATTTCAAAATCAAATATCTTACTTTTTACTCCACTACATTTTGTGAAATCTGTTGTTCCTTTTGGCTTATGATTGAATAAAAATGTTACATGTCAAAACGAAGAAAACGTGAAGCAAGAACACCAAATTAGGGTACAGCACACACTTTGTTTTGAGCTTGTTTTGACCTATTGGTGCAAGCTTATGTTTCAACATCAATGTAGCAGCATAAAAGTTTGGGAAAGTCTATTCCAACATAAATGATGGAACTAATCTAACTTTGTGTAAATAGACCACAATGTAGAAATATGTACACATATGCAGTCATGACTGATGTGTCTTTTTCTGAATTCATATACACATTATTTCATTTTACAGTAAATTTGTTTTGGCTAGTTTGTGTTTATGAACAGAGACCTACAGATGCAATATAGTAAAGGAAAACTCATTTACTGAATCTGTGTATAAAGCAAATTTTTTTATTAAACTTAATTGCAAATAAATCTTAAACTGAAACTTTACTTGTTTACAAAAAGTGTATTCATAACCACTCAGTTCTACCTGATGGAAAGTGTTTGCCTTCAGTGTTTTGTGCTAATGATAATTTTAATAGACATCAGTGCCATAATTAATCTTTTAGTACATTTACTTTTGATACTTTTGATACCAGCTTTCACTGGATCGGTTTGCAGCCAAGTGTGAAGCGGCCGGGATGAGGATCAGTACCTCCAAATCCGAGGCCATGGTTCTCACGCGGGAAAGGGTGGAGAGCCCTCTCTGGGTCGGGGATGAGCTCTTGCCTCAAGTGGAGGAGTTTAAGTATCTCGGGGTCTTGTTCACGAGTGATGGTACAAGGGAGCGGGAGATTGACAGGCGGATTGGTGCTGGGTCAGCAATGATGCGGGCTCTTTACCGGTCTGTTGTGGTAAAGAAAGAGCTGAGCCATAAGACAAGGCTCTTGATTTACTGGTCGATCTACGTTCCCACCCTCACCTATGGTCATGAGCTTTGGGTAATGACCGAAAGAACGAGATCGCGAATACAAGCGGCCAAAATGAGTTTCCTCCGCAGGGTGGCTGGACTCTCCCTTAGAGATAGGGTGAGAAGTTCGGTCATCCGGGAGGGACTCAAAGTAGAGCCGCTGCTTCTCCACGTCGAGAGGAGCCAGTTGAGGTGGTTCGGGCATCTGGTTAGGATACCTCCTGGACGCCTCCCTTGGGAGGTGTCACAGGCAAGTCCACCGGGGTGGAGACCTCGGGGAAGACCCAGGACACGCTGGCGTGACTATATCGCCCAGCTGGCCTGGGAGCGCCTCGGAATCCCTCCCAGTGAGCTAGTGGAAGTGGCTGGGGAAAGGGAGGTCTGGGCCTCATTGCTCAGGATGCTGCCCCCGCGACCCGAACCCCGGAGAAGATGATGGATGGATGGATGGATGGATGGATGGATGGATGGATGGATGGACTTTTGATACTTAAGCACATTTGAAGGCAAATATTTTGTACTTTTACTCAAGTGAAGGTCTAGAGGAAGGACTTCTACTTTTGCTGTAGTAATATTGTACATGCTCTGTGTACTTCATCCACCACTGGATTTTAGTTCATATAGCAGATTATTTGTTAACACACAGTGAGCATGTTTAGTTCATTGAGGAGAAAGATGACCCTGCACTCACTCCAAACAATACCATATAACTTTTGGTACAATAAAGAAGCTTTTAAAAGATGATTCTTTAAAGAACCACACACACACACGCACACACACATCCTCTAAAGTGCTTCTCCCTCAGGGTCGCAGGAGGTGCTGGAGCCTATCCTAGCTGTCATTGGGCAAAAGGCAGGATGGACAGGTCACCAGTCCATCGCAGGGCAGACAGACACATACACATTCACACCTAGGGTCAATTTAGCATACCCAGTTGGCCTGACTGCATGTCTTTGGACTGTGGAAGGAAAGCGGAAAACCCGGAAGAAGCCCACGCAGACACGGGGAGAACATGCAAACTCAACACAGAAAGGATCCTGGATGCCCGGCCAGGAACTCAAACCTTTTTTCTAAATTAATAAGATCTTTTATTTGGTAGCTGTTGTCATACAATTCTAAAAAGGTTCCTTAATTGTACTGGCTGGGATATACAGTTTTAGAAAAAAGCATTAACTGATATACAACCTCCATAAAGGTTCTTTAAACATTAAAGAGATTCTTTATACTTACACATCTCATTTGCAGAAAAAAGACTTTGAGGAACGATTTATCAAAAAGTTCTTTTTGAATGGAATGGCACTCTAAGGAACTCTTATTGCCATTTTCATTTTTAAGCATGTTGTGTTATACAGTATTATACAAAATCTTCATGGCATGAATTTCCATGGCTGAGCTGCTGCATGCAAACCTTATATCACCAAGCACAATGCCAGGTGTCAGATTGAGTGGTGTAAAGCATGCCACCACTGAACTCTGAGGCAGCGGAAATGTATTCTGTGGAATGACGAATCATGCTTGTCTATCTGGCAGTCTGAGAGAGCAGTCTGGGTTTGGGGAATGCAAGGAGAATGTTATCTGCCTGACTGCATTGTACCAACTGTAAAGTTTGATGTAGGAGTGATATGGCAATGGGCTTGTTTTTCAGGGGTTGGCCTAGGCCTCTTAATTCCAGTGTAGAAATCTCAACGCTTAAGCATACCAGTATATTTTAAACAATTGCATGCTTCCAACATTGTGGGAATAGTTTGGGGAAAGCCCTTTTCTGTTCCACTATAAAGGCATGGCTGGGTGAGCTTGGTGTGGAAGAACTCGACTGTCCCGCAGAGCCCTGACCTCAACCCCATCAAACATCTATACTAACAAGTATAAAGAGCTTGTGAACCAGGACCTCTCGTCCAACATCAGTGTCTGACCTCACAAATGCTCTTCTGGATGAATAGGCAAAAATTCCCCCAGACACACTGTTAAATCTTGTAAAAAGCCTTCCCAAAAGAGTGGAAGCTGTTATAGCTGCAAAGGAGCAACCAACTCCATATTAATGCCAGAATGGAATGTCATAAAAGCTTCTGGAGGTGCAATGTGTAGGTGTCCTAATACTTTTGACCATACAGTGTAAATTAAAATGGACTTGTAATGGATGCCAGAGAGATCTTTTTCCTTCAGTCTATTTTCACCACAACTGACTGATTATTTTGGCAAAGTCAAAATCCAGAAAAACACACACACAAACACACATGCACACAAAGAGGCAGACCTCAAGCCCAGTTCAGTTCTAATCAGAAGGCTACCTTTAACCTGTGCTTTTCCTCTGCATGGTGTCTGAGCAGGGCAGAAATAAAGTTAAACCTAATCAAAAGTGCTATTTCGACAGGTACTCCAGGCCTGGGAGTAGGGTGTAAGGGAGGCCATCAGGCCCCAAAACTACTCAATACTATGACAGCGCCAAATATGCCCCAGGAATGAGGCACTGGGGGACAGAGGTAGTCTCTCCTCCTCTGCTGCCGAACGTGTGTTTAATAAAAGATAAGCGAATCCAGCCCAAATCTCTCCAAACAAGCACTGCAGTATTGAAATTCAATATCTGAATTATTCAGTCCATTCGCTGTTTTATGGCCCATTATGCTCCCTTGTTGAGCAAGACTCTGCTCAGCATCTTACCCATGGATGACATTGGTTCCCAGATCTTTTTCCTTGCCATTTTCCAGTTCACTCTTTATTAGGAGGGCTAACATGTTTCCTTGCACTCTCTAGAGGACTGTAAAAAGAAAAAATGAATCGAAAAATACAACCCAAAATGAATGTAAATATTTAGACAAGGCAGTGCTACATAATCGCCATGCATGTCTGTGGAACAGTCCAACAGGTTTGAAGGAGAACACTAAATGTCCAGGGAGGCACACAGCACTAAAAACAGTCATGTCTAAATAAATACCTTTTGTTTCTTATCTTTCTGATACAAACTTCATTTTTAAAATACCACACAGGAGGATTTAATTTTGGCATCATTCTGAAAGGCAACTTAACATGTAATTTCTTATAGCATAAAATGAATACTGACAAAGTTGATATCCCTGCAGAAAGATATCAAATGAAACTGTTACAAATATAATGCTCATAAATCATTGTAGGTTCACTGGTCAATTTTGATGGTAATAAAATGACTTTATTTGCATTGTAAACATTGTGAACCCTGGTCCCTTTCACCACTACATTCTGAATGTGTTTGTTAACATGTCAATGATTAAATTATTAGATTTTGGAAAAAATCTGTGGAATTCCTCTTTTAAGTCAGATTTCCATTTTTTTCCATTAGATCACCTCATGGATCACAAGCCAAAGCTAAGAATACATCTTCATTTAAATCAACTCAGTGCAACTTCCTACACCACTGTAAGTGGGACTTAACACCAACCCCCTGCTGAGAATCAGTTGAGCAGACAGACTCCCATTGACTCATTAGTGCAGAGTGACAGAGAAGCCTGGTGCATGGCTGCCACACACACACACACACACACACACACACACACACACACAGGTACGGCTGCATACAGGCCTGGCACTGAGCAGGATATGGAGCTCCTGTGATTTATAATGGCTGCACTCATAGCACTGGTGCGTTATTCCATCATCCATCATGGCGGGGCTAAATCTGGGAGAAGTTAACCACATCAGTCAACGGAGCATGAAACTGACTCCCTCTTGTACTGTTAGTACAAACGATGCTTACGCCGATGACTGTGGAAGATTGCGGTTTGCACGCTGTGAATAATTGCAAATCAGCTTGTAGCATAAGACGAGGCTTCGTTATTAGAATTACAAGGGAATCAACTTCTATCTAATGCTGCTGGAATGCTTATGGCCATTTTAACAAGGGCTCCCAGCTCTGGGCCTCAGAAAGAGAAAGAGACAGAAGCACGTCCAAAGTTAAGCAAGTTCCACCTTTATTAACAAGGTGGGTAGCTTGTCCTGCCAAAGCCTTGAGTTAAAAAAAATAATGGAAAAGAAAAAATAATAAAAGAGAAAAGAAATGTCACCACACATATTTCATCTTCGCATCCCTCTCTGGGTGATTTGATTGACAGGTCTGGCTCCTTGGTCTTTATTAGATGGTAAATAAAGCTGAAGGTTTCTGCACAAACATGCGAGCACGAAAGCAGCTCCCCGAGTGAGAGAAGGCTCTGAGGAGCAGCAGAGCCTGGATAAACTGCCACTGTGGCACTCAGGTTTAATCAGCCAAATCATTCTAAAACAACAGCGCGTCATATGGTGGTGTCCCAAGAGCACAACGGAAAGGAAACTACACTCCCCAAAAGCAAGCAGGCTGCAGTTTTAATTGAAAAAGAAGAGAGGTTGTAGAATTCACACATCAGTGAACAAAGGAGGTCAATTCTGCAGAGAAAGGTGGACTACACATGCACTTTTTTATACCTTGTGAGGATGTGGGGTTACACATATGTCCTATAGATATTGTCCCTGTAATCTATTTTTCACACGATTTGAAAATGCTTGCCAGTCTTCACATTGTGTGGACATATCATGACAAAACAGCCAATAGAAATGGTCCCAAATTCTCTTCATTTTTTTCCCTGTGTGCTATAATGTTATTCCTATTCCTATTTGGAAACCTATCTTGTGGAAATGTGTAAGTGCACAAAACCTGCAGAAGAACATAACGTCAGCTGTGCTTCAGATCCTTCCCGAGTGTATGAATCTGATGATTACAAGTGTTGAAAGTGTATACAAAGAGAACTCAGTCAAAATGTTAACGATATGTCTTCATATGACGAAGTGAATTATCCTCTATTATCATCATATCATAATTAGTATAATAAAGACAACTTAAACATCAAGATTGTTCAAAACACAGCAAAAATAGTCATTTATTGTTAGCATCAATATCAGCCAATATTATTGGTTTGTTCAGATTAGGGCATCTGAGCATGCTGAGAAGAGTCCATCACTCAAATAATGTTTAGTCAGTATTGGTCCTATGGTGGACCTTTTCCATTCCACGGACAAGGTAGAATGGCTGATAATTGCAAGGTATTATTCATGTCTGAATCACAAACTAATCATTCTTTTAAACTGGTTCTTTTCAATGAATTGGCTTAACTGATTAAAAAGTCTAGCTGAATCAAACTTTTCAGTTGCAGCATTTATGTTTGTTTTTCGGCTGAATTCTTCACAATTTAACCTCATAAAACACAATACACCACATATTTCTAATTATTCTTCTGAATCTGCATGTCTTCTTCACATAGTCTAGCCTGTGCATATGACCTCTAGGTGCTCCCTGGTAGAGTCGAGTCAAAGTAAAATGAACTGAAAGTTGAACTAAGTTATGCCAATTAAATGGCATTTGATTGGTTGTGTGTTCTATATGTGAATTGTTTACTGCATGGATCTGAAATCCCCATGCATGCCATAAAATCAATGACTGTTCCTGAATTTGATTTTTTTTTTTGACCAAAAATGGACCATCATGTCCCCTGCACAAAACAATTCCTCAGCCATCCTAACATCAATGCTTTACCAATCCTCTTCCAGGCTGCCTCTTTCCAGTCCGCATGCTTTCCTTGCAGGATAGAGAGGTGTCAAACGGTGGTTGCGAGGAGCTGCTGATGCGACTAGTCCCTCTCCCTTTGAAAGCAGCACCAGGAAGCTACCCAACAGATGTTGTTTCTCTTATGGAGCTTCTTCTGTACTTTTCCTGTACTCAGAGAGCTGGGCATTTGTCTTTTTATGCTTAAGTGTCAGCTTGCACACTGTGTGTGTGCGCATGTGTGCATATGTGTGATGTGCAAAAGTCTTTGAGTCTTTGTTAGAAAACTACAGAAGAACAGGAGTAACCCACAAAATCAGGAGCAACGAAGTTGCCTTTTTTGTTGTGAAGTACTTCCTTACAAAACCTACATGTTTTGTTTTTCAAACAGAACGTGTAAAAACACTTTTGTTACTGACATAGGGCTAGACACGATATTTTTTTATATAACTCACTCTGGTCCTCAGGGGCCTGTAGACAGTCCACATTTTGCTCCAACCTAACTCATAACAAGGGATGAAACAAATATGTGAATTGTTCAAGGATTCCTGAGGACTGGGTTTGGAAACACTGATATATAGAATTGCATACACAAGTCAGAGCATCCTCAAGTCAAAGTGAGAATACATTCTGTACATGGAATACGGAACGTTCATTTGTCCCTTTTGTGATAATGTATGTTTTTTTCTGCTGAGTTTAAGATATTGGAAAAAATGAAACATAAAAATAAAATGTGCCATGACTTTCACACTAGCTACATTTTATTTTATTTTTTTTCTTTTCCAAATTCATTATATTCTGCACATAAATGGTAGCTGTGCATTAACATGTGCATCTCTGTAGAGGGTGTGTGCTTATTTTAAATTTGAAAGTTAACAAAACATAACAAAAAAATAACCACATGCCAGAGGTGAAGGAGAACATGAGTGATATCATAGCAAGCTTGAAAGCTTGCCATTGACCTTTGAGGAGTTTTCAGGATATTATATATATGTATATATATATATATAAATGTCCATGAATGTGGGCTACGTAAAGGCAGCAAAGTATAATATACAGATAGAATGCTACAGCGCCATAGAGAATATCAATGTATAGGATGAAACTCTCACAGTCATAGGCATCTAGTCTAAAGCTATCCATCTGCCTTATTCTCTCTTTCAACAATTCCAGCCAATTATGCCTGGATTAGGTGCAATGTTACTGTGGAATTAAGTGCTGTCTGATTTGTTGTGTGCTCTATGCATGATAAATCAGGAAGAAGGCATGACTCACAATAGTAAGTCTGGTTGCTTGATTTACCCCTTGGATATTTGATTCACTAGCAGAAAATGACGGCATGAATTTGAAACACCCTCCCCCTTCCACCAATGGAGAAAGATGATTGCATTACTTGTTCAGGCAATATATGCAAGACAAAATTTTTTTTTTTTTTTTGCATGTTGACCTGCTTTTCTCTTTAAATGTTCATATTTTAATTTCATTTGTCTGATTTAATGAATCCATAACGAGCACTTAGCATTCAAAGTTCTGTTTTGAATGTGTGCACACAACTGCTCAGACACTCCTAGGTAACAGTAGTAGTTAACTACTTTTAACTACTGTATAACAGTGAATCTGTAGGCAGTATTTTTTATAGTGATAGAAAAAGTCATAAACAATGAAGGAGCTTGCTTGGCCATATCTACTTAGATACCATGTAGATACAAAGGAAAAAAAATCTGGTTTGACAATGTTCCATTGGACGTGTCAAGATTTTAACCCTTGAGTTTCCAAATAAAATGTAAATAAGAGTAAAGCTACAATGCTATGAACAGTTAAATACAAGAAGTATAATGATTCTATTAAATAAAAAAATATTTTTAGTTCCCAGGAATCATTATGCCCTTAAGGCTCCCCACTGTAAAATTGGTAGATTAGATAGATAGATAGATAGATAGATAGATAGATAGATAGATAGATAGATAGATAGATAGATAGATAAGGAAGGGTTAAAAGTGAGCACCTACAAACCATCTACAGCATTACCAAACATCAGCTGAGGGTGCCACTGGTGTTAAGAGCAGGCTTCATTGCTTTGCCCTTTATAAAATGTTCTCCAAAACCAAACACAAGACTGCAGAAGTCATTATTTATAGGGTCAGTTGTAACCAAGAAGGCCTTAATGATTTACACAGTGAATTTGGAGGGTTGCTAGTTGATTCTCTCTCTCTCTCTCTCTCTCTCTTTCTCTCTTGTGAGACATCACTCTCATAGACAAGAAGTGTTGGTCAATGCTGAGTTATCTGTGCTGCAGAGGCAGCTATAGCCTTCAGCTGATACTACAATAAATCCAAGGTCTCTTTCCAAAAGCTGCTGGATTGTGAAGGGAGGAGGTTTATCTGTCTTGTAATGTGCTCTGTATCACACAGAAAACCTTCATGAATGAGTAACCAGAGCCGCCACTGGCAATTGTGAGCAGGCAAAAAAATCCTTCAATAGATTTTCACTTTTTTCTTTTTTAACCCAGAACCTATGAATCAAATCAAATCAAATTTATTTGTACAGCGCTTTTTATAACTGTTGTTGTCACAAAGCAGTTTCACAGAATACCAGTAAAAACAAAGTTTTAACATGAAATATACAAAACCCCAGGTGAGCAAGCCAGGGGTGACAGTTTCAAGGAAAAACTCCCCCAGAGCTGAGGAAGAAACCTTGGGAGGAACCAAAGCTCACAAGAGGGAGACCTATCCTCCTCTAGTCAAACCACCTACAAATTATTGACAAAAAAAGACCCTATGCAATATATGAACTGTCTATTATATTTTGCACATATGTGCTGTGTGTCTAACATACACACCAACTTTATTTTGCAAGCAGGCTCTCACTGGTGGATCTGTTGGATGTAACAAAAAAAAAAGACTTTGGATGGCTGTAAAAAAGATTGAAAATGATAATTCTAATGTTCTACTGAGCTGCGGCCCGCTTGCTCCATCACTGACAGAACCATCCGCTTTAGCCCACCTTGCCTCAGGGAAAAGAAAGACAAAAAAAATTGATTACACCTGTGAATGCAATTTCAACTGGGCAGTAGGACAACACTTTCATTGCCTCAATCTTTATTTCTGTGTGTGAAACAATTGACCAGCATTTCATCTTTCTACTCTCTTGGGAAGCTTCCATATATTTTTCTAAAGCACACCATAAACAGACAGAGGGAAAATGATTTTGTTGTAACTCTTATGCCACAACATTAGCTTGCTTCTGTTAGGTTAGTGCCACCAAAAAGACGGGAAAGGGAGAGGGAAAAAAACAGCCCAGTCAGAGTACGGAATTGGCTACTGTACAGTCCTGCTCATTCTTTGTAAATTATAAAATACAATAGTGTATATATAGACTACATAAAAGGTCTATATACACAGTTTAGTGTATGAAAAGAATAGTACGCAGAATCAAGATGACACTACTGGCCTATATTTCCCTTCTGATGTCTTGAACTAAAAAACAACTGGTCCATGAAAATGGCTTGGTAACAGAGAGACAGCGTGCATTTTGCAGGCTCCTCTAAATGACGGTCAGTGAGAGGTTTTGAGAGGACGGCCGGAGGGCACTGAGGAAAGAGCCCATTACCAGAGTCTTTCTTACTATCACAGTTCGCAACCACCAGGCTCCCTGCTAGCTTTTCCTGCTATTTTTGCAATTCTCAGTTTGAATGAAGGTGAAGACTGAAACCCAAATGTTCACCTCCATCTTTTGTGATCCATGCTGTTCTTTATGAGAGGACGATGTGTAAGTGTACAGAGCCCTTATTTTCCATGTGATTGCCTCTCTCACCTGTTTCACCTGTTCTCCTAGATGTTTGGCCATAGATGTGACGGATCAAATCAAAAGGCTTCTGGGGGAACCCTCTCAGCTCAGCTTTGCCTGAGTTGACTACCTTAAAAAGCAAGGCAGTCCAAGCAAGTTCCTGTGGTGGTGTAGCAAGGAGGTAGGTTCATTTATGGTGATTATATGATTTGTAGGCTAAAAATTGCTCTGTGATTTCTAACTCTACAGGATTCTTACCCTGTGTCTGGGGAAGCTTACATTACTCCCACCACAAATGGACGGTTGCCATCAGTGTCTGAATATCAAAGGCATGTTTAGCTAAGTCTAAACTCCTACTGTTGTAATACCTGCAGAGACTGCAAGATTGGCTCATGTTAGGGGATGCTTCTTAACATGTGGTCACTTTGATTTGTAAGTGCCATATAATCTCTATTTAAGCAATGACACCTTTCCAAGTAAAGTATAAAGGACTCTGAGACAGCTGCTTACTTTTTTTCAATAGAGCAGTTTCTAGAGGTTCTATGTTTTGTCTTTTATGTACAATATCATTTTATATCTTTATCTTTTTTTAAATGTATTTGTAGCAGGTATGTGTTGTGCCCTATTAATACACCAAGCTGGGCTTCCTAAATTTCACTCCTGAAATTTTATTTGGTTAAATAATAATTAAATAATGTAATTTTAACTATAACACTGCTTACAGCTTGCTGTGGTGTTATTGCTGCAGAATGAAACTGTTGTCCTCTACCACAGATTATTGTACTTAACTCATAATGGCTTTTAAAAATTAGCTTTCGCATAGGTGCGGTACAAGTTCAAATCTATTCAGCTCTCTTTCAGATCACTGAGATAAAGTATTCGATTTGTTTCATTAGATCCATTGTGCGGTCTGTTGACCCCTGATCTCTCTGATTAATATAGCAATTACCAGAACAGTTGGCAAACCACAGTGAACCATCTCTGAGCTCACCCTTGTGCTTTTTAGCAAATTTTCCAAAGAAACCTACAGATGCCAATTACTAGTTAGTTCCCCTGAAGCAACTTGGGGTTAAATGCTTTTTTTAAGGCTCCAATAGTAATGAGACTTATTCATTCATAGTTTTCTAACCACTGCATTACCGTGACCCTGATTTCATCAACCATTGTTAAATCAGGATCATGTTAAATCATTGTTATCTTGCCAACTACGTCCAGTTAATGGCTGTGGACAGGCTTGAACTTCTATCCATGGAGATCCTAATTTTTTTAAACATGAGTTGAGCTACTGAAAAGGGAGGTCATAATAATCTTAAGTAATACAATTTAGTGTGTATTCCACTAACATCATGCATATTGTGTATTTTCACCAGCAATCTCTTTTATTTTTTTAATGGACTTCATGGTACATATGCACCAGTACAGTAATTCTGGGCTGTCAGGCTTAATACTGATCATATTCCATACAAAAGGTAGAAACTGGGACTAAACACCTTAACATAGTGCTCGTTTGGAATACATTAACTGCATTGCCAAATGTCAGTGTGTATCAAGCTAAAGTCTAAACCATCAGTCCAATGACAATGACTCTTTTTAAAAAAAACTATCTGCTATCACCACATGCTTCTGATATCATCCTGCATACCTGCTGTGTGCCTTTGTATATTCTCTATAACACCATTTGATTTAAAAGTTTAACAGACAGAGAAATTCTTGTGACTTTTCTCTGCATTTCCTTTGGACAAAGAATGAGTCAGCTTTGTTCAGGCTACAGGAGTTTAAAAAGGCAGCAATGTCATTTCAACTGCATGTAAGGAACTGGCATGTGGTAGACAGGGGCCATAAGACCTGTGCCTCATATTGAGCAGCTGTGTACAGCCTTACAGATGTGGACTGGTAATTCCAGAACATTTAACAGACCAAAGATGCACAGAGAAGATGTAAGAAAGCACAGATGTAAGCAAGATGTAAGCAAGACTTCAGTTCGGCTTCAGAAACCTGTAGCCAGGAGTGTATACATCAGACCTAGTAAACATTCTTAAATTATTTCTGATTCAGTGATATCATAAAACACTGCTAGCAACTGAATGCAGCCTGTAATCTCTCAGGAGTTTTTAAGATGTAATTATCATTTCAGAACATCAGTTCTTACCACTTCATGGCAGTAATTATGGCCTTATTTGTGAGCGCAAATATAAACCTTAAACATAGCAGTAAGTGCCCCTCATACAGCCAAAGAAAGATTACTAGAAATCTGCCTCCTTCCCATAAAGAGCTTAAAATGAAATCTATATAAGCACTGAGAGCACTTGGCTTGGCTTTGCTTCACTCCTGTGCAAATTCCATCTCATCTTGCCATGTGATGCACAAGCAAGCAGGCTTCCTCATCCCCAAAGCCCAAACTCTTCATGAAATGCCAGTGCCATCAGCACCTTTCACAATAATTACAAATATAACAGGGAAGATAAAGAGACATCTAAAGAGTCCCTGTGGCAGTGCTGCACTTGCAAATCCACAGCAAGTGGTCCAATCATTCTAGTCTCAACGTATGTTATTCCACAATGGGCCACAAATCCTCATTTCCATTTGCACACATATGTACAAAAGTGAATTCACAAGAACATACACACACGCATACACATAAACCAATTACTACAGTCCCTCTAATGAACTTGTTTGAAGGTATAGGCCAAACTCCGTCTCTAATTTCTCTGTACTTAGTGCAGTGTGGCTTTGTTAAAAAATAAATAAATTACTAAAACCACTCCCTGCTTCTCTATATTGCTTTTTTGCATGCATGTCCACTCATGACTGAATGTGATACAAGCTTTTGCTGTACTGCAGCCTTTAAAAATCAATGTAAGGCATGCAAAAAATACAGAACTAGTATTTGTTTATAGTGAAATAATACATATTTTCCCTTCATCTGTTAAAGCTATTAACTCAAGACTCTGTTAACAAAACATGGACCCAAAAGCACTATTATGCATAAAAGGTGGTGATTGGTCACCTTTATTAACATCAACTTTATTTTGTGATGCCTATAATTGTTGTTACAGCGAATGAACACAACTTGTTTTGCTAGGCTACATAAAGCAGAATAGTTGGAAATTCCATATAATTTTGCTAAACCATAAAAATTATATTTTGCCAGGTTATTGAGGGGTCTCTATTATGCAGCCCGGCATAAAGTAATGGAGAATGGACTTTTTGGCTTGTTAAAATCCCAGGCCTATTGTGAGATCAGTGGGCTGTTACTGGGGTGCTGTATCTTTCAGTGGCCTGAGGGATGGAACAGACAAGCTTAAGCACCAAAGGCGAACAAGCTGTTGTTTAAGCTCTGCACTCCCAGAGCATATTCTCTTCATTATGCTGTCCTTTTGCCCCTTTGTCTTGCTCTCTCTCTCTCTCTCTCTCTCTCTCTCTCTCATTCCTATACAATCTCACACTCTCTATCTATTCTACTGCCACCAGAAACAAAACAATTTCATGGCTGGTATGCAAGCTATACACACCTTCTTTCTCTTCCTCTCCATTCTTCCCCTCATGACTCCTCTTTTCTCTCTAAGTATGCTTTTGACATGAAAAAAAATTATTTTCCTGTGATCATTCTTTCAATGATCCATATACAAACTACCACATTAAGCACTCTGATTTTCTACATTTAAATTCTTGCATGTTAATGACTTCTTATTCCCCAAATGCTCATAAATCAATCGTAATAACATTTATACATAACACTAAATCACATAGATATCAGTATGAGTTAACATAGCCTATAAGGAAGGTCAAAGTCTAAGGCCCTGGGGATGCTAAGCCCCTAAATTGGAGAACCCTGTAGAGCGACATCTAATTAAGGTTTGGAAAAACAGTGTGTCATAGCTACATTTAATTTCATTAAACAAAAGCAATACCCCAGGAGGAAATTACAGCAGATAAGGTTGTGTTTGAACTTAAGTAAATTTAATGGGAAGCAGTCATAAACTCAAAAATTGCTGCATCTTACATTTGACAGCAGTCTGCATAGAGATTTAAACTAATAAACACAAAAAAAATCTGTTGTGATTTAAATGCAGACTGGTAATAACTGAAGACAGTGGAAACTGAAGAAACAGAATCCATCTTATGCTAGCAACAGAGGTTTCCTTGGCATTTCACACAGCTTGCGTATTGATGGTGCAAAAATACCATCTAGACACTATTGAACCAATAAAGGAATGGGATTAAATGTAAAATGGCAGAATGAAAGTTAAAAGCTTGTTTTGTCACAGAAACTATTTTTATTTTACATAACTGTTTTTTGTCATCTTGTCATTCTTGTTTATTGCAGGAGGTTGAGTGCTAGCTCTAGTTAAACTGACAAGGTGTGAGATTGCTCCAGAACCTTTTATCAGTGCTTAAAAAGGTTTTAGTGCATGAAAATCCTGTGTACATACCTAAGCTCTGACACAGTTTCCCCCAGATTTGCCCTTCGTGTAGAGAAAATGGATATTGGCAGAGATGTGTTGAGTTATTTCTGAGGCATGTTCTTTAATTTCTTCTCACCCAATGAAGGTTATTGGACTTGCATTTGAAGAATGTTTCATTACAAAGATAAATAAGGCTTTAATCAGTTTGTTGAGTCCAGAACAGCAGGTGATGAAAGGGCCTAACGTGGTTCAGACTACAGAACTGTGCTGAGACAAAGACAGTTAAAATCAATATCTAGCCTATATGCAGCTATGTTCCACAGGAACACTAAAGTTGAGCACTAAATCAGGGTTGAATCGAGTCTCCAGGGAACATATGCTGGAGTGTACTCTAATGAGCAGCTCGGAAGTTGGCAGGCTCAGGGTCTAAGTGCTTCTCCTCCATACCGAGTGCAATCTTTCACCAGCATGCAGTACTGCTCCTCCTTCCTCATTACTGTAATCTTCATCACAACAACTGATGTATTAAGGAACGCACCAGACTGCACTATGAGCTGGCTCTGAACTCAGATTTAAATGGCTGTCAGAGCCTTCCGTCCATCAAGGTTATTGGAGCAATAGAGAGGAATTCCTTATTCAGATGGGACATGGGCTTCAATATTGGTTTGACAGATAAATTCTTCATCTTCATCGCCAGAGCACACCTCATTTAGAGAGAAGCGTCGTGACTCTCTCTCTTGCTCTCTCTCTGTCTCTGCTCTGCTCTCTGCTGGTGTTTTACTGTAGCTACGCGCGTGATGCGTTGAAATGCATTGGCAAGTGTCGGACTTGCCATAACGCAGGCTACCCTCACGAATGCTGCAACGCGGGCTGACAGGAGCCACGGATGATTTGGTTGAAATCTCGTCGGCCGTGGCGAGAAAAGCTCAGCTGCATATTTCCACGGGGCGGTTTAGTGTTATTGTGTGTGTGTGTGTGTGTGTGTGTGTGTGTGTGTGTGTGTGTGTGTGTGTGTGTGTGTGTGCTGCGTTAAGTTTGCAGTGCGATGTGAAGCAGACACACGGATCAGGCTGCCGAAGGCATTTTTCTGTCATAAATGTACCACTCAGTCCCACACGTTCAGACTACTGTCAGAAAATGATGAAGAGAGACTAATGTTCACTTAGACAGCCCCCCCACTTCTCTCTCTCTCTCTCTCTCTCTCTCTCTCTCTCTCTCTCACTCACACACACACACACACCCTCACGCGCACGTTATAACGTATCACGTTATCTGAATGATTTGTCCCTCAAATCAAACTGCTGCCTAAATTAAGATAATTAAGACAAAGCCTACAAGTTACAGTGGCATACACGTTGCAGAAATCGCGAGAATACACGCAGAAAACTAGAAGATGGTGTGAAAACGACACCAGCATGAAGCAGTGAAGCGAACTTGAAATACAATGCAGACCACTGAAGCCTTAATTTATTCAACGAGCACCATTCTGTCTTTATATTGGCCAGAGCTGGTGACTCTGAGATGTGCCATCCCTGTGACTGGTTAAACCAAGCGAGACGGACTAACTGCCAGCTCGGATCTCATGATGAATTCTCTTCATTGAACTTTAACATCATGGAACAGGAGAAAAGTGAGACATGAGCTTACCCCAGAAAAGCCCCAAAAACGATCGTATCCCGCTGTCAATACAGCCCGAGAGTAACCATCACACCGAATGAACAGGCAGAAAACACCTCTCCGTCTTCCCGTAAAAAGGAAAATCAACGAAAGATGAAATGATGGTGCAATAGACTATCCCAGTCAGGCAAGGCTCGAGCTCGGGCTCTCATGAGGGCGGCTTAATCCGAGGCAGAGACGTATGCAGGCAGCCTTTAAATTGTTCAGAATGCGCGCAGGGTCTCTCAGCCAGATGCGAGGACCAGGAGGGGGTGGGGGGGAGACAAACTTGGGCTAATCTTGAGAAAGAAAACTGAAGGAAGGCGAGCGAGGAGATGGAGGGGTCTTCATCAGTGAAGTCTGGAGCGTGTCACGGACGTCCCCCGCCGTGGCCGCAGTGCCCAGCCATCTCCCGTGCGCACATGGGCCGCTCTCCAGCAGCACGCAGCGTCGCTAACGCTAACGACACCTAGCTTCTATAGAGATTTCACAAGTATTCTGCGCTAGCACATCCGACCCGGGGGGCTTTCCTCTGGAGGTATGTGCACTCTCGCAGCCCCTCTCGCAGTCCCCGCGGTCCTAAAGCCTCCGCCGCTGCTCAACAAGCGCGCGAGCGCCAAAACGCGCAGCCAGCATCCATCGATGGTGTAAAAGATGCTGGGAAGACGAGAACAATCAAGGCTGATACGCCGTCGTGTGGCCGGGGGTCGCGTCCCGTGCGGCGGCTGCGGCTGATGAAAGTTGAAGGTGTTGAGACGCCGACTCCATCCTCCTCCTCATCCTCTTCCTCCTCCTCTCCCTCCTCCTCCTCCTCAGTGAGTAGCGGTGGGCAGCGCTTTAGTCCGAGCTAAAGGATACGCGCACTGCCGCCCAATGGAAACTGCGGAGAAGGCTCGCGATGAGGGCGCGAGCTTCGTCTACATCCATCACTCACGCAAGCCGTCGTTAGTGCAGGTGAGATAGCCGCGGTCCGTCGCAAAGATCTCTCTCTCTCTCTCTCTCTCTCTCTCTCTCTCTCTCTCTCTCTATCAGAAATAGACTAAGAGAATTGTAGCCTGAGAAGTTTTATGACTCATGAAAAAACAGAAATCAGAAGGCCTATGAGCGTGTGGCATTAAAAGGCAATGGAAAGAAAAAGTAGTACAGTAAAATAATAATAATAATTGTACACTTGCCAGTGCCCAAACTGAGCCAGGCACAATCAGGTCAAACGAGTTACATCATTAAAAAAATAAGAAAGTACATTTTAATGCTTTGCATTTTGAGGTCAGTTAACATCATATAGGGTAACAGGAAAATATATGTATTGTGTTCTGTTAACCTTTTATTTATTGAATGAAAAATTGCTTAGCTTAACTGCCAAGCTACTTAAAAAAAGCATATGTCAGCAGTGGAATTTTAAGCGTAGGTCAGCAGTGGAACAGTTTGTCACCGTTTCATAGCAGATTTGGTTGACTTTCTCAGCAAACATAAGTTAAGGAACACACTTGGACACAGAAACAATGTAGTATTGCACAATTGTTTCATTTATTAAGTTGGAAAGAACTATGGAGCAAAAAATTTTACTTGTGCAAAAGTTTGAACATGTGGCATTTTATGTTTTAGTTTTCCAATATGTTAAATTCACATTTAAATTCTAAAATGTTGTGAATAATGCCTCAATTAAGTTTTGAGAGGTTGAGAGGGGTCTGATGTAAAATGATAAAGAGGACATGTTCATTTATTTGCAATAGTTAAAATAAACAAACCGTGCAGTCTGACTGGGGTGCCCAAATATTTGCACATCTTAATGTGTTGGTCGATAGTCTGCTTTCATCGAGTGTCCAAGAAGTTGAACTTTGGAAAATGTGGTTTGGGTATTAAAATGACATTTGTGAAAGTGGGGAAGTCTATTCACCTGTGTATGTATGTGTGCATGTGTATTAGTCTTAAAGGGGGAGGACTTGCTTGAATGCCTGAATGGCTCTTGTTTTATTTCTGCAGGGCTGCATTGGACTGTCAGAGCAGCGGCCTCCGAGTCTCACCTCTGTGAGGGGAATATTGATGAGGGGCTTCAGCATTGAAGAAAAGGCCCCTCAGAGCACTCGTCCTCCCTGGGTGCCCTCTCTGTCACACAGGCTCAGGACAAACGTGACTTCTTAATGAATGGAAAGGGGACAAATAAGGCTTTGATTTCAAAAGGTCTGGCTGCTGTTGGGTCTGGCTCTTCTCAAACAGTAAATAATGACAACATGTCAAAATGAGTGTACATCACACGCATGCTGTGATGGCTAAACTTTGGCAGACATATTTCCGAATGGCAGTGATAAAAACTGAACATCTCAATGATATACTGTGTCAGTAAGTTAGGAGTAAAGCAGATTACACACAAGTTTGATACACACTTCTTCTTCTTCTTCTTCTTTCGGCTGTTCCCTTTAGGGGTCGCCACAGCGGATCATCTGCCTTCATCTTGCCCTATCCATCGCCTCCTCTACTTTCACACCAACCATCTCCATGTCCACCTTCACTACATCCATAAACCTTCTCTGAGGTCTACCTCTTCTCCTTCTACCCGGCAGCTCCATCTCCAACATTCTTTGCCCAATATATCCACTATTCCTCCTCAACACATGTCCAAACCATCTCAACCTGGCCTCTCTGGCTTTATCTCCAAACTGCTCCACCTTCCCTGTCCCTCTGATCTGCTCATTTCTAATCTTGTCCATCCTTGTCACTCCCAACGAAAATCTTAGCATCTTCATCTCCGCCACCTCCAGCTCAGCCTCCTGTCTTTTAGACAGAGCCACAGTCTCCAAACCATACATCATAGCAGGACGCACTACTGTCTTGTAAACCTTCCCTTTCACTCTTGCTGCTATCCTTCTGTCACACATCAGCGCTGACATCCGTCTCCACCCACTCCATCCTGCCTGCACCCTCTTCTTCACCTCTTTTCTACACTATCCATTGCTCTGGATGGTTGACCCAAGATATTTGAAGTCATCCACCTTTACGACCTCTACACCTTTCCACCTGCCTCCCTTTCACACACAGGTATTCCGTCTTATCTCTACTGACCTTCATTCCTCTCCTCTCCAGTGCAAACCTCCACCTCTCCAGATTCTTTTCCACCTGCTCTCTACTCTCACCACAGATTACAATGTCATCTGCAAACATCATGGTCCATGGAGCCTCCTGCCTGACCTCATCTGTCAACCTGTCCATCACCATTGCAAACAAGAAGGGGCTCAAAGCTGATCCCTGATGTAACCCTACCTTCACCTTGAAACCATTTGTCACTCCAACTGTACACCTCAACACTGTCTCACTATCCTCATACATGTCCTGCACCACCCTAACATACTTTTCAGCTACACCTGACTTCCTCATACAGTACCACAGTTCCTGTCTTGGCACCCTATCATATGCCTTCTCTAGATCCACAAAGACACAATGTAGCTCCTTCTGACCTTCTCTGTACTTCTCTACCAACACTCTCAATGCAAAAATTGCATCTGTGCTACTCTTTTTGGGCATGAAACCAAACTGCTGCTCACTGATCTGAACCTCTCGCCTTAGCCTTGCTTCAACAACTCTTTCCCATACCTTCATGGTGTGGCTCATCAACTTTATACCTCTGTAGTTACTGTAGCTCTGCACATCACCCTTGTTCTTAAAAATGGGGACCAATACACTGCTTCTCCACTTATCAGGCATCCTCTCACTCTCCAGGATTTTGTTAAACAACCTGGTTGAAAAGTCCACTGCCTTCTCTCCTAAACATCTCCCTACCTCCACAGGTATGTCATCTGGACCAACTGCCTTTCCATTCTTCATCCTTTTTAAAGCTGCCCTCACTTCCACCTTACTAATTCTCTGCACTTCCTGATCCACTATCTCTCCCCCCGTTGTCCTCCTCTCTCTCTCATTTTCCTCATTCATTAGTTCTTCAAAGTACTCCTTCCATCTACTCAACACTCACTGTTCACTCACTAGTACATTTCCCTCTCTATCCTTTATCAGCCTAACCTGCTGTACATCCTTTCCAGCTCTATCTCTCTGTTTAGCCAAACGATACAAGTCCTTTACTCCTTCTTTACTGTCCAGCCTCTCATACAACTCATCATAGGCCTGAGCCTTTGCCTTTGCCACCATTCTTTTCGCTATGCGACTAGCCTCACAGTACTCCTGCCTACTTCCTTCATCTCTCTGGTTATCCCACTTTTTCTTAGCTGCCTTCTTCTTCTGAATACTCTACTGGACTTCCTCATTCCACCATCAACTTTCCTTGTCTTCTTTCCACTGACCAGACGAAACACCCAACACATTCTTGCCTGTTTCTTTCACCACCTTAGCTGTAGTTTCCCAGTCCTCATGTAGCTCCTCACTGCCCCCAAGAGCCTGTTGCGAATTTTTCCCTGAACTGCCTGCAACCATCCTCCTCCTTCAGCTTCCACCATCTAATCTTTGGTTCTGTCTTCACTCTCTTCCTCTTCTTTGTTTCTAATCTCATTCTACAGACAACTACCTTGCTGCCTTGCTACACTTTCCCTGGCACCACTTTACAATCTCCAATCTCCTTTAGGTTGCATCTCATGTTAAGGATATAATCCACCTGTGTGCACCTCCCTCCACTCTTGTATGTCACCCTGTGTTCTTCCCTCTTCTGAAAATACGTGTTCACCACAGCCATTTCCATTCTCTTTGCAAAATCTACAACCATCTGAACTTCTGCATTTCTGTCTTTCACACCATACATACCCAGCACCTCTTCATCCCCTCTGTTTCCTTCCCCAACATGTCCATTGAAATCTGCACCAATCACCAATCTCTCCTCTCTAGGGACACCATCTACGACTTCATCCATCTTACTCCAAAATTCCTCTTTCTCCTCTAACTGACAACCAACCTGTGGTGCACATGAACTGACCACATTCAAAATCACACCATCAACCTCCAACGTCAGGCTCATGATCCTGTCTGACACTCTCTTTACATCCAGAACACTTTTCCCAATCTGTTCTTTTAGGATTATCCCTACTCCATTTTTCTTCCTCTCTACACCATGATAGAACAGCTTGAATCCACCGGCACCTTGCTGGTCAACAGCACCAGAGGCGGTCGTTGTTAACCCGGGCCTCGACCAATCCGGTATGGCAATCATATTTGTGATCCGCATGATAGTTTTGGCACAAGTTTTATGCCGGTTGCCCTTCCTGACGCAACCCTCACCATTTATCCGGGCTTGGGACCGGCAACAGAAGTACACAAAGTACACACCTAATGGCTGGTTTCCACCGTCTACAATACAAACACAGTATTTTGCTTTTTTATTCAAAATAAAATGAATAGCTATTATGGGTTACTGGGAATTTCCTTATTTCATAATAATTTAGGTTCAATGACAGGCAAAAAACATGCAAATTTCTTTAGATATTCATTTCAACCCTGCACAATCCAACCTGATTTCACTACAACACCTTCTTAATTAGTGAAATCTGGTGTTTGGTGGAACACTGGAACAAATATAAAGAGAATGATGGAGTCATAAGAACCAACTAAGCATCCTTCCTCATGCAAGCTTTCAAGTGAGTGTGATGTGCATACACATACATGCATGGCAGGAGGAAACACCAAGGGCTAGTTAGTGCCCTCTGCCCTAATTTCAGTCTTATTTAATCTGTGGGTCAGAGGTATCAAGCTGTTAGTCTGATAGGAGGGCACAACCCCCTGGATGATTATACAGAACTGTGCCCCTCTTCCGCTTATCTGCTTGGCACCAGTTCTGTGCCAATACAGAAAGCACATACTATCTAATTACACACCGTCATTAACACAGCGCAGTGGCTCACTCCCCAGAGACTAGCACGCATTTAGCCCATCCTGAGGACAAACTGAAGTCCCTGCACTGCAGTTGAAAAAAAAATCCAGAAATACTTTCCATGAAATCTGATCCCCATAATACTTCATTTTTTTCTTACATTTTATCTTCATCTTTTGTGTACAACGTCCTTGAGCATCTTGAAAGGCACTTATAAATAAAACTATATTATTATTAATAATAATAATAATAATATGTTTGCATTCTGTTACTTAAAGTGACAAGTCTGCATACCATTCATGTAGCACTCATTAATAAGATAAAAGCAGGTTCTGAAATGTGGAGTTTAAGCTAAACCCTAATAAGGAATTGTTAAGTAATGTCAATTCCATTTAGTGGAAAATTGTTTCAGGAAAATTATGCGACCCGAATTTGTATTCAGGAGAGTGAGAGGGCTGAGTGGAGCGTGAATGCAGGTCAGAGGTCGCAGGAGTCATGTGATCTCCCAGATGAGTCTGAGAGATGGAGTCCGAGTGAGTGTCAAAGCCTGAGGGGTGAGTGACATCAGGGAAGCCAAATGAGGTTTTATTGATTAATCACAGCTTGTGCAAAAACTAATTTTTTACAGGAAATGTAATACATGCAAATGTTGAAATTCAGCTGGTGTAGCCTTATTCTATGTAAATAAACAAGGCAAATATGATCATCATTTAAAGTATTTATTACTGCATGCAATGACTATCTAATTCCTTCTGTATTTTGAAATTAAATACAGGTACTAAACCGGATTTAAATGGGCTTGCTTGTTCTTCATCAGTGGTCAGCAACTGCCCCAGAGATCTGCTAGAATCTGGATCCAGCTTCAAACCAATCGGCCACACCTGCTTGAGCTATTTGAGATCTTTGAAAGTACAGATATGGGTTTGAACAAAACTAAATCAAATCTCCAGGAGATGACCTGGGTTAAAATATTGCCCAAATGTTTAGCATGTATATTTTAATAGTCTCCTATAGATTACCTACATATGCTGAAATTATTAACAAAGCATCTGGTGAAACTCATTGATTATCAACAGCAGGGTTCTTGAGTTCCACTCTTAGACAGTTGGTGTCCAAAAAAGTATGGTGAGTTCCCTGATCAAATACAATTGATTTAACTCATCAGTAATTTACCATACTGTGCTGGACTTAAAATGTTAAGGACAATGTGAGCATATACAAATCATCTATAGTGGACTCATTAGTGTTACAGAAGGTATTTTAAAGCCTATTAATCAATAGACATTTATTATACATGCTACACTCACAAATGGATTCTTTCAAAAAAACTGTTACTCAAGCTTTACCGAATGTAGGCAAAAGAGACTTTCAACCTAATGGGAAAGCACACTTCTTTTACCAATGCTATATAATGTTTAATTTCTTGAAATGCTGTGCTACTAATGCTATTTTGTTAAACTAATCAAAACTGCACTACTTGTAAATGACTACTTGTAAATTATATAGCATATTTGTCACCATGTTAATGTGGGTTCTATATGACAAAACTCGCTATGTCTGTTCTAAGGGTCTGTCCTTCCAAATGAAATTAATAATGCACTCCAATTTAAGATATTGTATGCTACAATCTCTTATAATTTGGTTGAAGGGAATATTTGCCGCATTTAAAAAATCATACAGCAGTTGCTAATAAAGAATGCAACTACAGGTGGAGCATAGCTAAATATACACTGTTAAAAAAAAAATAAAGGGAACACTTAAACAACACAATATAACTCCGAGTAAAGGAAGCAACACTGATTGACAGCATTCACATGCTGTTGTGCAAATGGAATAGACAACAGGTGGAAATTATTGGCAATTATCAAGACACACTCAATAAAGGAGTTGTGCATGTGTCTGCACAAACGGTTAGAAAACGACTCCATGAGGATGGTATGAGGGCCCGACGTCCACAGATGGGGGTTGTGCTCACAGCCCAACACCGTGCAGAACACTTGGCATTTGCCAGAGAACACCAGGATTGGCAAATTCGCCACTGGCGCCCTGTGCTCTTCACAGATGAAAGCAGGTTCACACTGACCACATGTGACAGACATGACAGAGTCTGGAGACGCCATGGAGAGCGATCTGCTGCCTGCAACATTCTTCAGCATGACCGGTTTGGCAGTGGGTCAGTAATGGTGTGGGGTGGCATTTCTTTGGAGGGCCGCACAGCCCTCCATGTGCTCGCCAGAGGTGAGCCTGACTGCCATTAGGTACCGAGATGAGATCCTCGGACCCCTTGTGAGACCATATGCTGGTGCTGTTGGCCCTGGGTTCCTCCTAATGCAGGACAATGCTAGACCTCATGTGGCTGGAGTGTGTCAGCAGTTCCTGCAAGATGAAGGCATTGAAGCTATGGACTGGCCCGGCCGTTCCCCAGACCTGAATCCGATTGAACACATCTGGGACATCATCCACCAACGCCACGTTGCACCACAGACTGTCCAGGAGTTGGCTTTAGTCCAGGTCTGGGAGGAGATCCCTCAGGAGACCATCCGCCACCTCATCAGGAGCATGCCCAGGCGTTGTAGGGAGGTCATACAGGCATGTGGAGGCCACACACAATACTGAGCTTCATTTTGACTTGTTTTAAGGACATTACATCAAAGTTGGATGCAAAGAAGTTTTAAATAGAACAGCAGCTCTTAGTTCATCAACCATCTATCAACATAGAAAAGTTAATATAGGAACTTAATATAGGAACTATTTTCTGTCTGGGATGCTTTTGGACTTAAAATGCTAAGGCTGAAAAATGAGAGGTGTGAGTAACAAAGCAGTAAAGGCCTACTCACACCAAGTATGCCCTGAATTTAGCCTGAATAAAAAAACTGTCACAGAATCTTCACATCAATTCCTAATAAACACTCAGAAACAATGCAGAAGTGAAAGAAAATACATTCCTCCAGTAGTAATAATGATTCCCCAGCATTTCAACAGTTATCTACCATACATTTTCTTTAACATTTTAATAGTCTTTAATGTGTTGCTTGTTGTATAACCCAGTGGTTTGCAAATCCAGTCCATGAGACCCACTGCCTTGCACAGTTCCAGGTATTTTTAGCACCCAATACATATAGTTTAACTCATGAAGGCCTTGATAATTAGCTGATGAGATGTAGTATGGAAAATACTGAATAGTTTAAACTATGCAAGGAAAGGGTCTGCAGGACTGCAGCTGAAAACCACTGATACAACAAGATGAAATGCTCTGCCACAATGTTGAGTCACATTTGCTTGGATTGCTATGACAATGGAGCTCTGACTAGTCAGCCTGATATTTCATTCATCCATACAAAGCAGAAAATTAAGCTGGCTCCAATTAAACATTTTATGCAGCATCACAGACAAATTTTTTCCTTGCGTGTAATCTTTGATCAAAATGGCTTTGGGTGGGGGGAAAATACTATTGAAAAATAAAATCATCTTTAATGTGTCCCACCACCCCAGTTATCAAGTGAAATTCTAGTTGCTCTCCCTAATACTGTGTTGTCTTGGTATGGAAAGAAAATGCAATATGGTTTCTGGTTCAGTTTTACTTTGAAAGTGAGCGGTGGGTCCCATATAAGATTTTTTTTTTTACTGCTTTACCATCTTCTTCTTCCAAGGCCTTTGCTCTTACTGATGCCCCTGAGTGGCATGACACTCTACACATTAATTACTTATTTGCTTACATAATAGCAATTAACTTCTATAATTTTAAAGTGAAGAAACAAGTCTGCAGGTTTGCAAACAGAAACAGCTCTTTAGATAATCAGTACCTACTTACCTGAAAAAAAAACCCTTTAAGCACTAATTACTTTGTTAGTACTTTTATTGCTGGCAGGAAAAGTAATATAGACACTTTAGTTTGTCTTAATGACTTGGAATGGTTGCTTTTTCCTATAATGCCAACTAAAAAAAATAGTCAATGAGTTTACACCAGTGTATACAGTGCTGTGTCTTTACGTGGATACCTCAACATAACCATTTTATTGTGCTTTGATTGAGTTTGGCCTGAGCTGTGTGAAACAAAAACAGAACAAACAGAAGTTTAAAGTGACCTTGGTGCTTCTTAATTATGCCAGCTGTCTCTGTCTCCATATGGTTCCATAAAACACACAGTGATGATGGTCAGCTTCAAATGGTCCTCTGCTGTGAAAATAAATAATGAGATGTACCGTAATTCTCCACTTTATTAAACACATCCTACCTAATACACTACATATACAAAAGTATTGGGACACCTACACGTTAAACCTACAGGAGCTCTTATCCCATTTTAAATCCACAGACATTATTAAGGAGTTGGACCCTGCCTTTGCAGGTGTAACAGCTTGCTATGTGTATGGCTAGGTGTGTGATTTTATGGCATTGGGACTGAATGAAACACCTGAATCAATGATTAAGAGGTCTGTACCTGTGTCCATATAGTGTAGGTGTCTGCAATAGCTTGTTAAATTTTCTAAAGTCAGTTAACACCACTGTTGTCACCAGTTTTTAATTTGTACTGTGGACAACCTGGCCTTGTTCGCGAATGCCCTGTTACCATATCAGCAGGTGTTATCTAGTTATTTTGCACATGCATAGATAATATGAATAAATTCATAATACTAAATCATGAATGTATGCATAAACCTAAACCATGAGATGCAATGTTCTTTTTTCAGTATCATACATAATGAGGAGTTACATAAAAAGCAGGAAATTAAAGGATTACTCCAACATTTTCAATCTAATTTCTTATCAGCTGCATTTGCAGGGTAAAGATGATTACTGCAGTATTTTAACTGTACTTGAAAAAACAAAACAAAAAACTTGAAAAAAAACCCCATTAAAACACCATTCCATGAATAAATGAATAAGCATTCAGTATTGAGTATATAAAGCAAATTCAAACCTGCTACACTCTAACGATACAGGTGAACAAATGACACATAAATAAAGTAATGTCTTTCCAGTGCCCCTACATAATTAATAGACTTGAAGTTTTGTGTAACAGTTTATAATGGAAGGGGAAATATATGACCCACTCAGTATTAGGGGTGGGAATCTCTAGGAACCTCATGGTCTGATTTGATTACAATTCAGAGGGCTGCAATACGATTAATAAACGATTATCGATGCATCTTGATGCATCTGTTTTTCTATACAGGATTCCTTTTTTATCACTGTGTGAGGATTAGTACTTTTATAGCAAAGTATTTGTAATGATCCATAATGAATTTACTTCCATTATCTTTTATTAATAGAACAAATGGAAGTGATGTGGCAAGTGAACTAGAATGATTTCCATGATTTCCAAAAAGAATTTCAAATGTTGATTTGTCAGACCACAGGACAATATTCCACTTCCTATCAGTCCATTTTAAATGAGCTCAGGCCCAGAGAAGGTGGCAGCATTTCTGGATCTTTATATGTGGTTTCTTTTTTGTGTTTTAGAGTTTTAATTAGCATTTGTGGATGCAACAACAAACTGGGAAAAAAAATATTTTCAGAAGAGTTTCTGAGCCCATGCACTGATTTCCACTACAGATTATTTTCCGGTTTTAATGCAGAGCTGCCTGAGAGCCCAATTACTCTTTTTGGCCTTGTCCCAAAGATTTTTCCAGATTCTCTGAATATATTAATATTATTATGTACCGTAGATGATCAAAAACAAAAGTGTATTGCTGTTTTATATGTGAAAGGCTCAACCTCTCTAGGATGCTCTTTTCATACGCAATCATATTACCGAACTGTTGCCAGTTAACCACCAGGTGTATTTTTAAATATTACTCAACTTTACCAGCAATTTGTTGACATGTCCCAATGTGTTGTTGGCAACAAATTCAAAATGGCCATATATTTTTCAAAAAAATAAAAACTATCCCACTTCTGACACCAATATAGCATTAGCAGAAGAAGAATGGGGTAGCCATGATCTATTGCAAAAAATGCTCTTTATTGAACACGCTGACAGAAAGGGGCATATACAAGACACTGAACTCAAGGGGGCGGTCATCTCTAGCGCCCCACACACAGAACCCACGACGCCTGACACTTTATAACATAATCAACATGTACACACAACTTAAAATAGCTGTCCTCAGCCTTTGAATGTGGTGTCAGGAGCCAGCACCAGCCAGCAGCAGAATGCTACAGTATTCTTAGAACTGTGCTTTATCTTACAATTTTCCTTTTTTATAGCCTGATCTTATTATTAATTAATTCTGTAACATGTAATTAAGTTGATTACATACTTCATAAACCTATCTATGTTACCTTAAGACAATGTGAAGTTTAATCTACTGAACAGCATTGTTTAATATAATAGATAGCAGTTAAAAGTATAATACCAAACAGACTCTTAATATTCTCCCACTTTAATTTTAACAATTTTTTTCTCAATTGCAATTATAGTAAGGTCAGGGCAAGGTCCTAACCAAAAACCACTGTGTTTTGTTTTGATCGTCCATGTGCATTTGTTTTGGTTTCTTAGTCCGGCCCCTTGTTTTGGTGACTCCTCCCCTGATTATTCTCACCTGTGTTTCCACCGGTGTCTTGCGAACCCTCATTAGCCCTCTTGTATTTATGCCCCGTGTTTTCATTAGTCTAGTGCTGGTCTTTGTTTGTCTGAACTGTTGATCTGCTGATCAACTGATCTGCTGCGTTGGATGTTCTGTTTGTTCTTGTCTGTAATGTCTGCCCCCCGCTCTATCTTTGTTGGACATCTGACTTTAGACTGTTATGACCCTGATTTTGGATTTGCCCTTAATAAATCTCGCTTGTGTCCGTGCATGCGTCCGCCTCCTCACTCCTCGTTACACCCACTGCATGACATCATTGAGATGAAACGATTAAGGGATTTTAAGATCTGAAGAGGCTATGAGGGGCCAGTTCTGCATGAGATTTGAAAAAGCCATGACTGGAAGAGAGAAAGGACAGGTTTGTCTGAAGTTCACTTGTAGTTAGTGATGCATGATTGGCAATGACCTAGATATCAGTCCTGCATGCTCTTACGGGTGTCAGTCTGGCCCTGGAACATTTGGCAGAAGAAGCTTCTGCATCCCTACAGAGCATTCTCTCTCTCTCTCTCTCTCATATGATTGAGCTCCAGCTTGCTCCAGGATGCCCCTGTGGCAGTACTATTCCTCCTTTCTGTCCTCGACATGCAACTAACATATGCGCACACAGAGCACATTTTAGATGTATTTGGGCACATATTGTGGTTGCATCAAGGCACTAACTGGCCATGACAAAAAAAGATTGAGATTGTGGGTCAGAATGTTCTGAAAATGTGTTTTCTGGGGTCTCAGTATGTCCTGATGTATGTAGCTGTGTCCGTGTCACAAATTAAAGGAACCATACAATCAAACTGTGTAACAAATTTTGCTCTGTCCCTTTCATTCTCAAGATCCCCTTCTCCTCATTCTCTATAAAATGCTTCAGCCATAAAGATGTTAACAGCACATGATGTAAGTAAAGCCTTGGGAAAAACCTTGGGTCTCACTTTATTTGAATAGTACATTATAGCCACCTATAGATTATCTATGAATGTTCAAATTGTTAAACTGTTTGGCAAAATTGAGTTGATTCATAACAATTGCAAGGTTACAGTTAAGATTAGAACGAGGGTTAGGGTTAGGTTTAGATTCTAGGCAATAGGTTAAGTTTAGAGTTGGGATCAGGTTGAGAGTTGCGGGAAATGTGAATCTAGAGAATCAGCGAAGCCATGACTGTTGTTTGATGAAGAAGTGGTGAGCACCCTAGCTTTGTGTATTTACAGTTGTTGGTAATTTGCATTTTCAGAACTGGATTAATTTGTAGCCCAAATGGAATTGCTTTACATGCACTGAAGCACCACAATAAATAGAGCAGGTCTCAGTTAAATTGCAATAGTAAATGAAGTGAGGTCTCGATTTCATTGTAATATAATTCATTGTAATGTAATGGTGTCTCTTTCAAGTCCCATTATGCTATTCCATTTTTATAATGATCAAAACTGACTGGCT
Source organism: Pygocentrus nattereri (assembly GCF_015220715.1). NCBI lineage: Eukaryota > Metazoa > Chordata > Actinopteri > Characiformes > Serrasalmidae > Pygocentrus > Pygocentrus nattereri. Next base: position 10,507,899 of record NC_051235.1, read on the forward strand.
TTCCTGATGACTCTGCATACATTTGACTTTCACAGGACTTTAATTTTTACCAGGTAAAATGTGAAATGCCTTGACATCTGTTCTCTTGTAAGAGAAGAAAATCTCAAAAGAAACCAAAGGAGGATAACTGAGTTTAATAGAATTCTGGCACAAAGGAAAAACATGCTTCCAAATGTGTGTGTGTGCATAATGGCTAACAGAAATGTTGCATTTGAAGTTCTTCTAAGCTAAATTTGTAGAATTAATCACCATTATTGAATTGTTTATAGGACATAATAATATATTCTTATAAACAACAACTATCAAATGGTAGCATGGTAAAATTGTTAAAGGTAAAGTTACAGCTTTTGAAGAGTATGACTCACCTTAATGATCAAGTGCCAGTTTGGGAGAGCAATTCATACTTTCTCCAAAATGTGTGATTTCATCTGGTCATGCAACACTTTGGAGTCCCCCATTATACTAGAATGAGAACACTGCATGTTTGAACATCCATGTGTTCGCTCAGCTGGTTTAAATACATTGTTGGGCAGAACGCTTTGAAAAAGTAATGCTGGGTGAACACTGAATACACTTTTCTTAATGTATTCTTTAACATATTACATTACAATACAATAAAGTAACATATTCAGGAAACATTTCAAACACATTTCTCATACATATTGATAAGGTAAAAACTTGGGAAGAACTTTGCTGTTTTCATTTTTATTTCATTTCCGCTGTTCCTCACTGTTACCAGTTGGTAGTTTTCTTCTTCTGTTAATACATTTAATGAAAATTCACTTATGCAAATGAAGTTACAAAATTGATCACTTGCTTCAATCCACTGCTGACCACCCTCCCACTGCCATCTCATGAACTAAGCAAATAAATTCTCTATCCTCATAACAACATCTTGGATATTTTATTATAGAGTGGGTAGCTGTGAGATTTTCAGTTAAAAACGGTCAGGAGACTGTTCAGTTTGATCATCCCTCAAAAAATTTAAGTATTACTGAGGTTAATAACTGGCTCACCACATTGATTTATCACTATGCTCAGTTTTTCATAGAGATTTCAATGTTTATAAAAAGCCATAATTTGAGTTATTCTTTAGAGTTCATCTTTACATCCTTGGCACTGATTATAAAATAGTTAATAATCAATAATCAATGGTGATTGTTTTTAAGATTTTTTTGCATTTAGTAGGTAAGTATTCTAAAAACAGCCTCCTAAAATTGCAAAAGTTAACTGTATTATGAATACAGCCTTTACAAAATGTAACTTGGACTAAATACAGATACTTAATTTCTAATTTTGCCAATTATATTGTTTTACATCACAGCCCTGTTCATATCACATCTTGGGCTACAAAATGGGTGAGGGACACTCAGGCCTATATACACTGCTCAAAAACATAAAGGGAACACTTAAATAACACATTCTAGATCTAAATGAATGATATATATTCTCATTGAATACTTTGTTCTGTACAAAGTTGAATGTGCTGACAACAAAATCACACAAAAATCATAAATGGAAATCAAATTTATTAACCAATGGAGGCCTGAATTTGGAGGCACACACAAAATTAAAGTGGAAAAACACACTACAGGCTGATCCAACTTTGATGTAATGTCCTTAAAACAAGTCAAAATGAGGCTGAGTATTGTGTGTGGCCTCCACGTGCCTGTATGAACTCCCTTCAACGCCTGGGCATGCTCCTGATGAGGTGGTGGACGGTCTCCTGAGGGATCTCCTCCCAGACCTGGACTAAAGCATCCACCAACTCCTGGACAGTCTGTTGTGCAACGTGGCGTTGGTGGATGGAGCGAGACATGATGTCCCAGTTGTGCTCAATCGGATTCAGGTCTGGGGAATGGCCGGGCCAGTCCTTAGCTTCAGTGCCTTCATCTTGCAGGAACTGCTGACACACTCCAGCCACATGAGGTCTAGCATTGTCCTGCATTAGGAGGAACCCAGGGCCAACCGCACCAGCATATGGTCTCACAAGGGGTCTGAGGATCTCATCTCGGTACCTAATGGCAGGCAAGCTACCTCTGGCGAGCACATGGAGGGCTGTGCATCCCTCCAAAGAAATGCCACCCCACACCATTACTGACCCACTGCCAAACTGGTCATTCTGAAGGATGTTGCAGGCAGCAGATCGCTCTAAACGGCGTCTCCATACTCTGTCATGTCTGTCACATGTGCTCAGTGTGAACCTGCTTTCATCTGTGAAGAGCATAGGGCGCCAGTGGCGAATTTGCCAATCCTGGTGTTCTCTGGCAAATGCCAAGCATCCTGCACTGTGTTGGGCTGTGAGCACAACCCCCATCTGTTGACGTTGGGCCCTCATACCATCCTCATGGAGTCGGTTTCTAACCGTTTGTGCAGACACATGCACATTTGTGGCCTGCTGGAGGTCATTTTGCAGGGCTCTGGCAGTGCTCCTCCTGTTCCTCCTTGCACAAAGGCGGAGGTAGCGGTCCTGCTGCTGGGTTTTTGCCCTCCTATGGCCTCCTCCACGTCTCCTGGTGTACTGGCCTGTCTCCTGGTAGCGCCTCCAGCCTCTGGACACTATGCTGACAGACACAGCAAACCTTCTTGCCACAGAAAACATTGATGTGCCATCCTCGATGAGCTGCACTACCTGAGCCACATGTGTGGGTTGTAGAGTCCATCTCACGCTACCACGAGTGTGAAAGCACCACCAACATTCAAAAGTGACCAAAGCATCAGCCAGAAAGCATAGGTACTGAGAACCACCTGCAGAACCACTCCTTTATTGAGTGTGTCTTGCTAATTGCCAATAATTTCCACCTGTTGTCTATTCCATTTGCACAACAGCATGTGAAATTGATTGTCAATCAGTGTTGCTTCCTAAGTGGACAGTTTGATTTCACAGAAGTTTGATTTACTTGGAGTTATATTGTGTTGTTTAAGTGTTCCCTTTATTTTTTGAGCAGTGTATTTATGTGGGCTAAAGCCTTTTCACTAGCTTATCATTGTACCAAATCCACAAGTTTTTGCACATATATACTTTGTATTCATTAATTATCTTAGCCGTCATGCTGCATGAAAATAGAAACACTCACCACAATTTACGGGCCTACTGGGTCTAGCTGTACAATCAACATTTCATAAAACGAAACTGTACAAGGCTTTTGTACATTCTAAGTGCTTACCCGATTGTCAGGAGATTTTGATATCATTAACCAATGATGGCCAGGAGTTTGGGTGAGTATAATTGATATCGTTCTCTCTGTATGGGTAGGATGACCCTACTTCTCACCCACCATTCATCATGATGCTAGTCAACACATGCATCTGTTAGCTGACGTAAGAGAATTAACAGATACTTTGTCCTTCAAAAGTGCTGAACTTTTTAACGATGTTGCATCAGAAGCAGTTAAAAAGATTATCACATGATAGTGTCGACCCAGCAAGCAGACAGAATTGGCAATGGATGTCTTTTCATGATTGATTGGTTTTATTCTGTGCACATTTCACAGTTTGTTTGATGTCTGTTTGCTGGTTGCTCTGGTTTTTGTCATGTCTGTTTCCCGTTCCGTCCGCATCGGCTATATGAACCTGGACTGTTTTGACCACGACCCTGGATTTGCCCATAATAAATCTCGCTTGTCTCAGCGTATGCGTCCGCCTCCTCGCTCCCCCTTACAGAAAGACTGGCCACCACAGGACGCAGCAGGTAAGCGAGACTCCGGCATGTGGTTGTTCCGTTGGGACGAAACTCCGGCTGTTTCAAAGCAGCCCGAGTTCGCCGTGTCCCAACGCCACCAAGCCGGAGACAGCAAATCCCCTGGCGCTGAGGGAACACGAGTGTCTCCGTCTGTGTCTGTTCCTGTTTCTTGTTCTGCCTCTGTGCCTGTTTCTGCCTCTGTGCCCATTTCTGCCTCTGTGCCCGTTTCTGCCTCTGTGCCCGTTTCTGCCTCTGCTCTGGCTTCGATGTCTGTGCCTGTTCTTGTCTAGTTTGGTTTTGTCTTTTTCTGGGTTTTGCTTTCTTGTTGGTTTGTTTTCGGTTCTGTGTGGCACGCCTCGGTGTGCGTGCCTTTGGGGGGGGGGTACTGTCACGGTTGGCCCCTCCCAGTCCTGTCCATGTGCTCCTTTGTTTTGGTTTCAGTCCTGCCCCCTATTTGATTACTCTGCCCCTGATTGTATTCACCTGTCCCTCATTGTTACATGTATTTAAGCCCTGTGTTTGCCCCTTGCGTTTGCCAGTCTTTGTATCATTGTATTGGTCTTTGTTTGATGTCTGTTTGCTGTTTGCTCTGGTTTTTGTCATGTCTGTTTCCCGTTCTGTCCGCATCGGCTATATGAACCTGGACTGTTTTGATCACGACCCTGGATTTGCCCATAATAAATCTCGCTTGTCTCAGCGTATGCGTCCGCCTCCTCGCTCCCCCTTACAGTGACCGGAAGATTGCCAGTTTGATCCCCTGAGCTGACAGCATGTGACTGAATTGCCCTTGAGCCAGGCACCTGATGCCCAACAGATTCCCCAGGCGCTGCTAATAGGTTCTGCCCACCACTCTGGGCAAGTGTGCTCACTGCCCCTGGTGTGTGTGCATTCACTAGTGTGTATGTGGTGTTTCACTGCATGGATTGGTTAAATGCTGAGGTGAAATTTCCCTGTGGTGGGACTAATAAGGATCTCTTAATGAATTAATCCACAATGTGGTTGAAATAGAGCAATTTTAAGAAAACAAGCAAATTACTTTTTATTAACTAAATTGTTGAAGGCAACTAAGAGCCAACCCCCATGGACAAGCCCACCACTCCAGGCAAGTGTACTCACTGCCCCCTAGTGTGTGTTTTTACTAGTGTATGTGGGTATTTCACTGCACAGATGGAGGTCAAATTCTTCTGTGTACAAGCACAGTTACCAGTGGTACTGAGCTGAACTAGTGCTTGAGAGGAAAGGCTTGATTAGGTCAAAGATCCACTTGTTTCTTTTCTTTGCTATCCAAGGTACCCTTATAATTACCATCACCATCGCTAGCATTTACGATTCAACGGCATCAATGTTTTTCCTTGTCATGTTTTTTTTATTGTCAGCTTTCACACACACAAAAGTGGAAAAACACACTACAGGCTGATCCAACTTTGATGTAATGTCCTTAAAACAAGTCAAAATGAGGCTCAGTATTGTGTGTGGCCTCCACGTGCCTGTATAACCTCCCTACAACGCCTGGGCATGCTCCTGATGAGGTGGCAGATGGTCTCCTGTGGGATCTCCTCCCAGACCTGGACTAAAGCATCCACCAACTCCTGGACAGTCTGTGGTGCAACGTGGTGTTGGTGGATGGAGAGAGACATGATGTCCCAGATGTCAGAGGATCTCATCTCGGTACCTAATGGTACTCAGGCAACCTCTGGCGAGCACATGGAGGGCTATGCGGCCCTCCAAAGAAATGCCACCCCACACCATTACTGACCCACTGCCAAACCGGTCATGCTGAAGGATGTTGCAGGCAGCAGATCGCTCTCCATGGCGTCTCCATACTCTGTCATGTCTGTCACATGTGCTCAGTGTGAACCTCCTTTCATCTGTGAAGAGCACAGGGCGCCAGTGGCGAATTTGCCAATCCTGGTGTTCTCTGGCAAATGCCAAGCGTCCCGCTGTGACCACAACCCCCATCTGTGGACGTCGGGCCCTCATACCATCCTCATGGAGTTGGTTTCTAACCGTTTGTGCAGGCACATGCACATTTGTGGCCTGCTGGAGGTCATTTTGCAGGGCTCTGGCAGTGCTCCTCCTGTTCCTCCTTGCACAAAGGCGGAGGTAGCGGTCCTGCTGCTGGGTTTTTGCCCTCCTATGGCCTCCTCCACGTCTCCTGGTGTACTGGCCTGTCTCCTGGTAGCGCCTCCAGGCTCTGGACACTACGCTGACAGACACAGCAAACCTTCTTGCCACAGCTCGCATTGATGTGCAATCCTGGATAAACTGCACTACCTGAGCCACTTGTGTGGGTTGTAGAGTCTGTCTCATGCTACCACGAGTGTGAAAGCACCACCAACATTCAAAAGTGACCAAAACATCAGCCAGAAAGCATAGGTACTGAGAAGTGGTCTGTGGTCCCCACCTGCAGAACCACTCCTTTATTGAGTGTGTCTTGCTAATTGCCAATAATTTCCACCTGGTGTCTATTCCATTTGCACAACAGCATGTGAAATTGATTGTCAATCAGTGATGCTTCCTAAGTGGACAGTTTGATTTCACAGAAGTTTGATTTACTCGGAGTTATATTGTGTTGTTTAAGTGTCTTAAGTGAGCAGTATATATATATATATATATTTATTAATACCAAGCTTTCAACAAATGATAAACTGTCAAGCAGTAACTACAGAAAATTCAAAATCAAAATTTTGCATTACCTCAGGACACCCACATAAAATTACGTAACTTTAGTTAACCTACCTCCTGTCTCTGCACCTGTCCTTGGTACACTGCTTGGTAGATTTAATTAAATGCGTCTGGCTACACTCCTTTGTGTGGTCTCCTGTACAAGATAGGTGCCTCCAAATCCAGGCCTCCATTGGTTAATAAATTTGATTTCCATTGATGATTTTTGTGTGATTTTTGTTGTCAGCACATTCACCTTTGTACAGAACAAAGTATTCAATGAAAATATTTCATTCATTCATTCAGATCTACGATGTGTTATTTGAGTGTTCCCTTTATTTTTTTGAGCAGTGTATATATGTGTGTGTCAAAATAGGTTAAAATTGATTGAACTCATCACATATGTTAAAGATGCAGAGCAGGAGTGTGTGTGCCTGGGTCACAAAAGAGCAGTGCTGTGGAAAGTTTAACTTCACCCGAAGTTACAACCACCCGTCATTCAAATAAATCCAATCCAAAACCAAGAGTGAATCAAACAGTGATGGCTAAAGTGAAGTGCCTGCAAAGGAAATCTAACCAGCTGTCAGCTACCTAAGCACTACTGGTGTAAGGGGGAGCGAGGAGGCGGACGCATACGCTGAGATAAGCGAGATTTATTACGGGCAAATCCAGGGTCGTGGTCAATACAGTCCAGGGTCAATGAGCCGACACGTACAGAGTTGGGGTATGACATAAAAGATCTGAATAAACACAAACAATGACCAGGTACAAAGGTACAAGGATTCAAAGATACAAAGACTGGCTAACACAAGGGGCAAACACAGGGCTTAAATACACGTAACATTGAGGGACAGGTGAATACAATCAGGGGCGGAGTTACAAAACCAAAACACGAGCACATGGACAGGACTGGGAGGAGCCAACCGTGACAGTACCCCCCCCAAAGGCACGCACACCGGGCGTGCCACACAGAACAAAAACCAATCCAACAAGAAAGCGAAACCCAGAAAAAGACACAACCAAACTAGACAACAGGCACCAACACCGAAGCCAGAGCAGAACCAGAAACGGGCACAGAGGCAGAAGCAGAAACGGGCACCGAGGCAGAACAAGAAACCGACACAGACGCAGAACCACAAGAGGCAGAAACAGGCACAGAGGAAGAACCACAAGAAACAGGAACAGACACAGACGGAGACACACCAGACACAGGAACAGACACAGATGGAGACACACCAGACACAGGAACAGACGAAACAGAACGAGGACAAAAAAACGGAGGGAGGACAAGGAGGCACAACACAAAACGACGCCGAACGAGAGACGACCGGAGACACAGGACGAGGAAAACAAGAACGAACAACAGATCACGCAAAAGACAGGGGAACAGGCACCAAGACAGACACAGGAACGGAAACGGGTACAGAAACAGGAACAGAAACAAAAGGAGACACAGGAACGGGAACCACAACAGGAACGGGAACCGAGACAGACAACAGTAGGGAACAGGACAAAACCAGGGACTGAACAGGGCAGAAACAAAGGAACGGAAACAGACACAGAAGGCACAGAAGGACCACGGGGAACAGAGACAGAAACGGAAGGCCCAGGGGGAACAGACATAGACGAGGGCGGGATGGGTGGGAACAAAGGGGATGTAATGTCCACGGAGGCAGGCGGGCCTGCTACGACGTCCACGGAGGCAGGCGGGCCTGCTACGACGTCCACGGAGGCAGGCGGGCCTGCTACGACGTCCACGGAGGCTGGCGGGCCTGCTACGACGTCCACGGAGGCTGGCGGCGGGTCCGGAGGCGCGGCGACTGGCGGCGGGTCCGGAGGCGCGGCGACTGGCGGCGGGTCCGGAGGCGCGGCGACTGGCGGCGGGTCCGGAGGCGCGGCGACTGGCGGCGGGTCCGGAGGCGCGGCGACTGGCGGCGGGTCCGGGGGATCAGGAGTGCCGTGGGGTGCGGCCACGGGATCAGAAGTGCCGCGGGGTGCGGCCACGGGATCAGAAGTGCCGCGGGGTGCGGCCACGGGATCAGGCTTTCGGGCTGGGGACCTCTGCTCCAACCTGGAGGAACACACAGATACTGGACCCACTCAGCCGTTCCCAAAGCTCACTCGAGCGATTGGCAGCTCGCAGTGACGCTTGCGAACGAGCCGAGTACCAAAAAACGGGTTATCTGAATGCTCCTTCTGTCTGACCCCGTCTTGCACTGCAGGTCGCTCCTCCCTGCAGTGGTGCTCAAGACGGGCAGACCCAAGGCGCTTACCTGTGCTCTCGTCGCCCGGACACAAGGCGGTAAGGTCCCCCGCTTTCTTGCGGGACCGACGAGACGCTCGTGTTCCCTCAGCGCCAGGGGATTTGCTGTCTCCGGCTTGGTGGCGTTGGGACACGGCGAACTCGGGCTGCTTTGAAACAGCCGGAGTTTCGTCCCAACGGAACAACCACATGCCGGAGTCTCGCTTACCTGCTGCGTCCTGTGTAGGCCAGTCTTTCTGTAAGGGGGAGCGAGGAGGCGGACGCATACGCTGAGATAAGCGAGATTTATTACGGGCAAATCCAGGGTCGTGGTCAATACAGTCCAGGGTCAATGAGCCGACACGTACAGAGTTGGGGTATGACATAACAAAGATCTGAATAAACACAAACAATGACCAGGTACAAAGGTACAAGGATTCAAAGATACAAAGACTGGCAAACACAAGGGGCAAACACAGGGCTTAAATACACGTAACAATGAGGGACAGGTGAATACAATCAGGGGCGGAGTTACAAAACCAAAACACGAGCACATGGACAGGACTGGGAGGAGCCAACCGTGACAACTGGGGTGGAAGCCTGGAAGATTTCTTTTTTAGGTCCTGAGCTTCCATTATTAACTGCATGTATTAGAGCTCTAATTTGAAGTGATAATATCACTTTATTGTCCAATGCAGTTCAAATGCTTGTAATATTGCTCTGGACTGCTAGTATGCTTTCCGCTGCATTTATTTCAGATAAAAATGACATTATGCTGGAGAGCGAGCCATCCACCTGGAGCAGAAAAAACTGCTGGGAGTTAGAACTAACACAGTTGTGTTTTATACAATCTCAGGTATAAAGCAGGTTTTTGACCGTCATAAAAACATGACGAATATTTTGAAAACATGGTCGCCTTTTTGTTATTATGACCAAAAAGCTGTTATAAGTTTTTGAGACAAGGTGTTTAAATAGACACTGTTTCCTCTACTCTACTGCACTGCTCATTACTGGCACTTTTAAACAGTTTTAGGTTCAGCAGCCTGGTCTGGGCTGCCTTGACTCCCCAGATGAATACATTTCTTTTTATATTTAAATACATATCTTATTATTTTTTTTTCTAGAATATTTGAAACATAAACATATTCAATACTTGCAGTCCTTCTTGACACCCCAGCTATGTTTGTATGAAGTTAATTTTCTTTTAATTACAGAACTGTGGTCTAAGTCAAAGTTTAAACCATCGAAATCCCAGGTTTCTTACATACAAAGGCTTATTATTCAGTAATTACAGGGACTGTAAATGGGTTGAGCTTTCAGGTTATAGAAATGTCTACCAAAACTTTGGGTGCATCTGGCCTTGTAAGGGGTTAGTGGCAAACTGTAAACTTGATTAGGCACATCAAAATATTATATGGAGGTCAATGTGTTAAAGATCATTACAGAAGACTTATACAGTACAGTACTACATAAATCTAAAAAAAACATACAAAAAAGTCACTGTTCTTTTTATTCATTTTATGCTGTAAGATTCATATAGTAATCCTATAGAAATCCCTATAGTATTACTAAAGTCCGTTTTCATAGAGGAATAAGTTAAAATTGTCTCCGCTCTAATTCATCCCAAAGGTGTTCTATTAGGTTGAGGTCAGGACTCTGTGCAGGCCAGTCAGGTTCTTCCACAACAAACTCTCTCACCCATGTCTTTATGGATCTTGCTTTGTGCACTGGTGTGCAGTCATGTTGGAACAGGAAGGGGCCATCTGCAAACTGTTCCCACAAAGTTGGGAGAATGAAATTGTCCAAAATCTCTTGGTCTGCTGAAGCATTAAGAGTTCCTTTCACTGGAACTAAGGGGCCGAGCCCAACTTATGAAAAACAGCCCCACACCATAATCCCCCTCCACCAAATTTTATACTTGGCACAATGAGATCAGACAAGTACCGTTCTCCTGGCAACCACCAAACCCAGACTCGTCCATCCAATTGCCAGACAAAAAAGCATGATTTGTCACTCCAGAGAACACGTCTCCACTGCTCTAGAGTCTAAATGAAATTTGGGGGTCTGTAATGATTGACTCTGCAGAAAGTTGGTAACCTCTATGCGCTATGTGCCTCAGCATCCGCTGACCTCGCGCTGTCATTTTACATGGCCTACTGCTTCGTGGCCAAGTTGCTGTCATTTCCAGTCGCTTTGTTATAATACCACTGACAGCTGACTGTGGAATATTTAGTTGCAAGGAAATTTCATGATTGGTTTTATACACCTGTGGTCATGGAACTGATTGGAATATTTAATTTTAATTATTTGGAAAGGTGAGTGAATACATTTGCCAATATAGTGTATATATGCATTAAAAGATTCATAAATACAGTAACAGATTAAACTACTGAACAGTTTAAATAAGGTTTCAAATTCCAAAAATAATAACATTCACCATGTAATCTGTTCCTGAAGACTGACACTCATATTTAAGTGATAAGATAAGATAAGATAAGATAGTTAGTTATATCTTTTGGACTGTACATGAATGACTGCCTACCCACTGTTGAAATGCAGTTGAAACTGGTGTGACAATTGCTGTGCAGCCAGTGGCTGTCCCTCAAAACTGGACTTGCCTAGTCTTTCAAGGATGAGCTGATATCCCATCTCTTTACTCTGTTCTTTAACTTACATTAGGGCCTTCAGGCCCTTATAATAATAATAATAATAATAATAATAATAATAATAATAATAATAATAATAATTATTATTATTATTATTATTATTATTATTATTATTATATTGTTGTTGTTGTTGCATGGTGAAATGGTTCTTCAGATTGATAGAGACTGTGCTGTATATGGTTCTACATACCACCAAAAAGGGTTTTGCTAGTGTCACAATGTCAAACCTGCGACAACAGTAGAACGCTGTTCTATATAGAGTCATATACAACACATTCTCCATCAATCTAAAGAACCATTTCACCATGTAAAGAACTCATGATTCTAAATAGAACCACTGCCTTTACTAAAGAACCTTTGAATAATCATCTTTTTAAGAGTGCATCACTATAAATGTCTATAAGAATGGCCTACTTAGGCCCAATCCCATTTCACCCCTTGCCCCATGCCCTTAGCCTTCTGTTTTGCACGTTCACGTCTAGGGTTAGGGCATCCCAATTTTTTTTGAGACAGAAGGGTAGGGCAAAGTGTTAGAGCTACATGGCCCTCCAAACAGAGATTTTTCAGAGGCACACTCCAAACGGAGAGTTAAGAGAAAAAAGTAAAAACCGGCAAGGTGGCTGCACAAGCGACCAAAGAGCCCCACAAATGTAAATATTTTCTCTGTCAAAAAATTATGATAACCATTGTTTTAGCTTAGTTTAACATTGTTTCAATGTATTATGATTGTTTTCTTCTTAACAAACACAAAACATGCTAATAATATGCATCAGTCTCAGTAGCTAACTTCCAGTTCCACCTTAAATAGTCCAGAGTATTGACACCTGAAGTGCCAGAATGTGACTGCTGCTCCATTTAAGGTGGAATGGGAAAATTTGAGCCAGAAGCTACTAGATTTAGCTGGTACTAGCCTTAGCCAACTATCTTGCAAGGTAAACTTGCAAATGCACTTAATTAAGTAAAAATGCTTTTCATTTTTACACATTTGAAAAAGGGATGGTGCTGTGTGTGTCTGTACCTGTTGCTGTGAACCAATTTCACTGCAACTTTTGAGAGAAAACAATACCGTAGGGAAAGGGGGGTGTACTGTAATTAGATGAATACATTTGAATCATGCTATAAAATGACTGTAATTACAAATGATAAAAAAATAATATTAATAAGTTAAATATAATGAAAAATATAAAAATACAGATTTAAGTTTTATGGATTTCTGCTTATGTTCTTTGAAGCATTCCAGTCTTGCAACAGTTACTATAAAAGAACAAATATTTGGTCAAAGCACAGGTGTGTAAATAGAAAAATAGTTATAAAGAGGAGAGAGAGATAGAGAAAGAAACTAAAAATCTTGAGAAAGTAAGAAAGCACTCTTAATTTCTTTCTGTTTGTACATTTCTGTAGGTCATCATTGTTTGAGCTTTTGTACTGTTTTCCTACAAGCATTTTACAATATTTTCTGTTCTGTGCTTTAAATTAAACTCTTCCAGCACTTCTTGATAGTTACATTCTTTAAAAAGGGCTATGACCTCATGAGAATGCCATAGAAAAATCACTTTTGGTTCCCTAAAGAATGTTTCAACGAATGGTTCTTTAAAAAACATTGTAATAAATGAGAAGTTAGAGAGAAAAAAAACTTATTGAAGGTTAAAGAATTTTTCACATGTGTAGTGATTTTTTTTGTTTGTTTGTTTGGTTTTTCAATATCCAAGCCAAGAACAATTTGGGAATCTTTCTTTTCAGAATAAGCAACAAGAGTGAAAAAGAAACAAGAGTGTCTGTCTGAGGAGCCTAGAGCTCGGCGGGTCTGTGGTGAATCAGAGAGGGCAATAAAGAGTCACACTGAGTGAGATTGAGCTCCGATTAAAGGTTGCCGAAAGAGAAATACATCACTTTCACCTCTCTGATGGAGGAGATAAGCTCAACCCAGCTGAACTTTCCCTCTGCCTCCAATAGACCTAATCTGGCATGGATCATCAGCCTGATACACACAGCTACATACAGGGCCTCTTTGCACTGCCATCGTTCCAGTGCAGCATCTTTTTAGCCCTCTCTATTTCATCTATACTTCCCCCTTTTCAATCTGCAGCAAGGATCATCCTCTGTTCCACACAAACACTCACACATGAGTAAACACAGAAACACACTGACACACAACAATGCATGTGTAAACACACACACACACAAGTGACAGAAAACAATACAATACACACATGTGCACACACATGAGTAATAGAAATTGACACAGTTCTCTCAAATAAACACACACACACGTGTGAGAGGTGAGTCTTGATTGGTCAATGATCCATTTGTTCGTATTGTTCGCTTGCCTCATCAATATTTATCCTGTTATGCTTTCTTTTTATATATATATATATATATATATATATATATATATATATATATATATATATATATATATACATAGTGAGGAAAATAAGTATTTGAACACCATGCGACTTTGCTCTCCCACTTAGAAATCATGGAGGGGTCTGAAATTTTCATCTTAGGTGCATGTCCACTGTGAGAGACATAATCTAAAAAAGTATTTGAATACCTGTCCATCAGCAAAAATTCTGGCCCTCAAAGACCTGTTAGTCTGCCTCTAAAAAGTTCACCTCCACTCCACTTATTATTCTAAATTAGAAGCACCTGTTTGCGGTCGTTACCTGCATAAAGACACCTGTCCACCCCACACAATCAGTAAGACTCCAACTACTAACATGGCTAAGACCAAAGAGCTGTCCAAAGCCACCAGAGACAAAATTGTAGAACTCCACAAGGCTGGAAAGGGCTATGGGGCAATTGCCAAGCAGCTTGGTAAAAAAAGATCAACTGTTGGAGCAATTATTAGAAAATGGAAGAAGGTAAACATGACTGTCAATCTCCCTCGGACTGGGGCTCCATGCAGGATCTCACCTCGTGGCGTATAAATGATCCTAAGAAAGGTGAAGAATCAGCCCAGAACTACACGGGAGGAGCTGGTCAATGACTTGAAGAGACCTGGCACCACTGTTTCCAAGGTTACTGTGGGGAATACACTAAGACACTAAGTTTAAAGTCATGCATGGCACGGAAGGTTCCCCTGCTTAAATCAGCACATGTCCAGGCCCGTCTTAAGTTTGCCCATGACCATTTGGATGATCCAGAGGAGTCATGGGAGAAAGTTCTGTGGTCAGATGAGACCAAAATATAACGTTTTGGTCTTAATTCCACTCACCGTGTTTGGAGGACGAAGAATGATGAGTACCATCCCAAAAACACCATCCCTACTGTGAAGCATGGGGGTGGAAGCATCATGCTTTGGGGGTGTTTTTCTGTGCACGGGACAGGACGACTGCACCGTATTAAGGAGAGGATGACCGGGGCCATGTATTGCGAGATTTTGGGGAACAACCTCCTTCCCTCAGTTAGAGCATTGAAGATGGGTCGTGGCTGGGTCTTCCAACATGACAATGACCCAAAGCACACAGCCAGGATAACCAAGGAGTGGCTCCGTAAGAAGCATATCAAGGTTCTGGAGTGGCCTAGCCAGTCTCCAGACCTAAACCCTATAGAAAATCTTTGGAGGGACCTCAAACTCTGTGTTTCTCAGCGACAGCCCAGAAACCTGGCTGATCTGGAGAAGATCTGTGTGGAGGGATGGGTCAAAATCCCTGCTGCAGTGTGTGCAAACCTGGTGAAAAACTACAGGAAAAGTTTGACCTCTGTAATTGCAGACAAAGGCTACTGTACCAAATATTAACATTGATTTTCACAGTGTTCAAATACTTATTTGCAGCAGTAAGACACAAATAAATTATTAAAAAATCATACATTGTGATTTCCGGATTTCTTTTTTTTTTTAGATTATGTCTCTCACAGTGGACATGCACCTACGGTGAAAATTACTGACCCATCCATAATTTCTAAGTGGGAGAACTTGCAAAGTCGCAGGGTGTTCAAATACTTATTTTCCTCACTGTATATATATGTGTGTGTGTGTGTGTGTATGTATATGTGTATATATATATATATATATATATATATATATATATATATATATAAAACACCTTTAAAATTTCTGTGTTTCTAATGTTTTCTAATGTTCTAACCTGGTTTTGTGGTGAATTTATTCAGAGATATTTTTAGAGTAAAATATATAAGTAAACACACTGAGCATGTAAGACCAGTACTACTCACTGACAGCGTTGGGCAAAATTGAAAGTATTCAGTAATGCATGTTGACAAAGCACATTCACAAAACATGGCAACTCTCTTTTTTTTTTTTTTACTTAATTCACCTTTTTCTTGCTGTCACTTATCAGCAGTTTTCTTCCTGTGATCTTTGTAGAAAATTCACTTATTTACAACAAATTTAATAAAACATAATATGAGTAGAAGTTTAGAAACAACATAAGCTATAAAATATAGAATATAAAATAAAATAATAAAAGTAAACATTTTTTTTTATTCTCACCACCCTCTTCAGTCTACTGATCCCGCAACACTGTGAGCAGGAGTCCAGTACAACACCAGTGCTAAGCTTATTGCTTGCAAACATGTCCACTACTGAGGGGAGTATTAGTATGATCATTCTTTAAAAGAGCTCAGCAACACCAAGATTAGAAACTGACCATCACATTGATTTACCAGTCTATTCAGGTTAAGCAATTGTTAATTGATGTCCTCTTAAGGATTCATTTTAAGAGCATATTTGCTACATGCAGTGCGCTGATTTGAAGACAAGCATCAATGTCGTTTCTTTGGGGTTTTTTTTTGTTTTGTTTTGTTTAGTGGGAAGTCTAAAAGTATATGTAAAGTATGTAAAAAGTAACTTTTTCTGGATACTGCCTTTACAACATGTAACTAGGACTGGAAAAAGATGATGTGTTTCTGTATACTATTTCAAATTTCCAAGACCTGTATTCAATTAAATCCCAACACAGCACACTGATCATTTTTTTCCTCTCCACACTGTAACATCAGTCAACACATCTAAGCATTTCCAAAGGTTGCATGTTGCACTGAAATTCAGAATGGAACATTATTCTGAATAGAATTTCTTACGTAAGCAAAAACATTTGTGGAGACAGAAAACAATTTTTTTATATATAAAACTTATAGTGCTTACACCTGACTAATGAGTTTACCATTAATCACCGAAATGTCTGTACACCTGATGGCCATGTTTGATTAGTTGATTCACAGGTGTGGTATTTTAAAAGATTGTGCCTAGAAATGGCAAAGAAGTAACATCATGTTAGATATCTGTGCCTTAGAAGAGAAGTAGAGAAGTGTAATTAGTGGTCTGCAAAACGTGCTGTGTAGTGCTTATAGTTGAGTAGATCTGGACTAAGTTTTTGCTCCTTCAGTGTCAGGATTTACTGAATTTCTGAATTTAGCATGTAAGCAGTCATAAAACTGTAATTGTAACAGCGAGCGAGGTAACGGACGCATGTGCGGAGGTAAGCAACTTTTATTGAGGGCAAATCCAAACTTAGGGTCATCACGGTCCAGGGTCATAGAGCCAATACGGATAGATCAATTTCCAGACATGATGACAAAAAATAACTGGTTCAAATGGATCAACCAAACAAACAATGCAAACACATCAAACAACAGACCAATACATCTGACAACGATTCAAACAGGGCAAGGACAAAGACTGATACATCAAAGGATATACATACATAAAACCAACCTAAAAGTCAGAAGACTCAAACCTGTCGGTACAGAATATAAATTCATTTGGAACTTGCTATGACATAAATTATGTAATTACATAATTACATTTTAGTAGAATAGCAAACTGAAAGTAATAACTTGCTTAAGATTGTCTAAGAAGAAATAAAATGAATTTCACTATTATACTGATGAAGAATATGTGATTTCTGATTTCTTTCTTCTATGCTGTGCTTAGGAGAAAAAGAGAAAATCTGTAGATTGTTTCTCCCAGTGATTTAAAAAAAGACAAAAAAGAGAAGTAAATGAAATTAACATGAGAATCTTTCATTTTCTCTGTGTCTGGATGCCTCAGTTACAATTACATTCAAATACAGGTCTAAGAATAATCAATCAAATCCAGCTTTAATGTTACATTTAAAGTAATATTAAAATGTAGATAAGGTTCGCATGTATTGTTGGATAAATGTGTGGTTAGGGTTGGAAATAAAGTTTACAGGAAAGTAGATCTCTAAGAGAAGGATGGGGCATTAATACACAGTACTACTAGTGCTGCTGAAGTCTACAAATGAAGTTGAAACAAAGTGGAATTAGTACACATCTATTGTAAATCCATAACGTGCCATTGAGCTCAGTATAAAGAGCTGGCTGGAGAAGATCTATTTGAGTAAAATTCATCCATGCTGAATCACCATTACTTGGTAAAAAATTTTAACAAGCCTATGGAGAGAAGGGGACTGAAGCAGGCCTGTCGGCACCTCTGCACCAGAGACAACATAGCCGAGTCTCCCTGGCTGCTCAGCTAAAGCGAGTCATCTGCTGCTAATTAGGCTTTAATGAAAGACAAGAGGATTCATGTTCAACAATAGAGATGAGTTGATGCATCAGCCAGAGGCCACAAGGGTTCCAAGACCAAAGAGAGAAATGAAGTGACACTTGCTATCATTGATATCCAACACCTTTTTTGAATCACTTAATTGCTGGCCAAAAGCTGTTTGCATAAATTTAAGATTATGATGAGCAATAGAAGATGATGGGTTTTTCCGCCATTACGCCTCAGAGGAAGATGATGAAAAGGTCAGGAAATTATCCTTTTAACAAAACTTGACTAATTTCCATATAAAAGATGCCGTCTCAAAGTGAGTGGTGGAAAAACAGCTAAAAAAGAGGTAGTATTTCAGAGGTCTTTTACAACCACATAGAAACAGTAGAACTCTCTAAAATTGCTACATTTTTTGGGGCCTGATCATGAAGGGCCGTGCAGAGAACACACAGAAAACCAAGCAGTAAGTGTTGATTCAGTGACCTTGTCAAGAGCACATTCAGCTACAGAAATTATGCAGCGTTTTTAACAGCCTCCTACGACCAGACAACACATGATCAGTACTGCCGCCTCTGCCTGCAGCCATTACATAATAAATAAAAAAATATGTAAAATAAAATAACATGGAAAAATAAAAGACAGGAAAGGTGTGCACTCATTCATGGTCATTCATTAGAGAGCCTCATAAAGTGGAGTATGTGTGGAAACAGTAGGTGGGATCTAACAATGACTGGATTTATAAAAGCTATTAAGACCATTAAAGTATAGTAACTGCACAGATTTCATCTTCTTTAAGCTCAGTGGCAAAGAGTTAAGCTTACCTTGTTAGTAGAGTAGCAGTCACATTGGGCCTCAATACAAAGGGGCCTATGGCAACTGGGCCAGCTGACATCTTATTAGACTCAATTTTTAGCTAATTATTCTTTTTTATCTTTGAAACCAGCCATTAGGGGTGTACTTTGTGTACTTCTGGTGTCGGTCCCAAGCCCGGATAAATGGTGATGGTTGCATCAGGAAGGGCATCCGGCATAAAACTTGTGCCAAAACTATCATGCGGATCACAAATATGATTGCCATACCGGATCGGTCGAGGCCCAGGTTAACAACGACCGCCTCCGGTGCTGTTGACCAAAAGGGTGCCTGTGGAAATTGGACTACTGTAGGTCGAAGACCATCAAAGAGGAGAGGAGGGAGGAGGGTTAAAAGGTAGCTAGAGAGCAGGAAAGGCGGGAGTGTGGAGGTTAGAGTAGGGACTCTGAACATAGGGACAATGACTGGTAAAGGCAGAGAGCTTGCAGACATGATGGAGAGAAGGAAAGTAGATATTCTGTGTGTCCAGGAGACCAGATGGAAAGGAAGCAAGGCCAGGAAGATTGGAGGTGGATTCAAACTGTTCTATCATGGTGTAGAGAGGAAGAGAAATGGAGTAGGGATAACCCTAAAGGAACAGCTTGTGAAAAGTGTTCTGGATGTAAAGAGAGTGTCAGACGGGATCATGAGCCTGAAGTTGGAGGTTGATGGTGTAATTTTGAATGTGGTCAGTTCATGTGCACCACAGGTTGGTTGTCAGTTAGAGGAGAAAGAGGAATTTTGGAGTAAGATGGATGAAGTGGTAGATGGTGTCCCTAGAGAGGAGAGATTAGTGATTGGACAATGGACATGTTGGTGAAGGGAACAGAGTGGATGGACATGTTGGTGAAGGGAACAGAGTGGATGAAGAGGTGTTGGGTATGTATGGTGTGAAAGGTGCACACAGGTGGATTATATCCTTAGCAGGAGATGCCACCTAAAGGAGATTGGAGATTGTAAAGTGGTACCAGGGGAAAGTGTAGCAAGGCAGCATAGGGTGGTTGTCTGTAGAATGAGATTAGAAACAAAGAAGAGGTAGAGAGTGAAGACAGAACCAAAGATTAGATGGTGGAAGCTGGAGGAGGAGGATGGTTGCAGGCAGTTCAGGAAAAAATTGCGACAGGCCCTTGGGGGCAGTGAGGAGCTACCTGAGGACTGTGAAACTACAGCTAAGGTGGTGAGAAAAACTGGCAAAAATGTGTTGGGTGTTTCGTCTGGTCAGAGGAAAGAAGACAAGGAAAGTTGATGGTGGAATGAGGAAGTCCAGGAGAGTATTTAGAAGAATAAGGCAGCTAAGAAAAAGTGGGATAACCAGAGAGATAAAGGAAGTAGGCAGGAGTACTGTGAGGCTAGTCGCATAGCGAAAAGAATGGTGGCAAAGGCAAAGGCTCAGGCCTATGATGAGCTGTATGAGAGGCTGGACAGTAAAGAAGGAGTAAAGGACTTGTATTGTTTGGCTAAACAGAGAGATGTACAGCAGGTTAGGCTGATAAAGGATAGTGAGGGAAATGTACTAGTGAGTGAACAGAGAGTGTTGAGTAGATGGAAGGAGTACTTTGAAGAACTAATGAATGAGGAAAACGAGAGAGAGAGGAGGATAACGGGGGGAGAGATAGTGGATCAGGAAGTGCAGAGAATTGGTAAGGTGGAAGTGAGGGCAGCTTTAAAAAGGATGAAGAATGGAAAGGCAGTTGGTCCAGATGACATACCTGTGGAGGTATGGAGATGTTTAGGAGAGAAGGCAGTGGACTTTTCAACCAGGTTGTTTAACAAAATCCTGGAGAGCGAGAGGATGCCTGATGAGTGGAGAAGCAGTGTGTTGGTCCCCATTTTTAAGAACAAGGGTGATGTGCAGAGCTGCAGTAACTACAGAGGTATAAAGTTGATGAGCCACACCATGAAGGTATGGGAAAGAGTTGTTGAAGTAAGGCTAAGGCGAGAGGTTCAGATCAGTGAGCAGCAGTTTGGTTTCATGCACAGAGTGAATACCACAGATTTTTACATTGAGAGTGTTGGTAGAGTAATACAGAGAAGGTCAGAAGGAGCTACATTGTATCTTTGTGGATCTAGAGAAGGCATATGATAGGGTGTCAAGAGAGGAACTGTGGTACTGTATGAGGAAGTCAGGTGTAGCTGAAAAGTATGTTAGGGTGGTGCAGGACATGTGTGAGGATAGTGAGACAGTGGTGAGGTGTGCAGTTGGAGTGACAAATGGTTTCAAAGTGAAGGTAGGGTTACATCAGGGATCAGCTTTGAGCCCCTTCTTGTTTGCAATGGTGATGGAAAGGTTGACAGATGAGGTCAGGCAGGAGGCTCCATGGACCATGATGTTTGCAGATGACATTGTAATCTGTGTTGAGAGTAGAGAGCAGGTGGAAGAGAATCTGGAGAGGTGGAGGTTTGCACTGGGGAGGAGAGGAATGAAGGTCAGTAGAGACAAGATGGAATACATGTGTGTGAATGAGAGGGAGGCAGGTGGAAAGGTGAAAATGCAAGGAGTAGAGGTCGTAAAGGTGGATGACTTCAAATATCTTGGGGCAACCATCCAGAGCAATGGACAGTGTAGAAAAGAGGTGAAGAAGAGGGTGCAGGCAGGATTGGGTGGAGACGGGTGTCAGGGCTGATGTGTGACAGAAGGATAGCAGCAAGAGTGAAAGGGAAGGTTTACAAGACAGTAGTGCGTCCTGCTATGATGTATGGTTTGGAGACTGTGGCTCTGTCTAAAAGACAGGAAGCTGAGCTGGAGGTGGCGGAGATGAAGATGCTGAGATTTACGTTCGGAGTGACAAGGATGGACAAGATTAGAAATGAGCAGATCAGAGGGACAGTGAAGGGGGAGCAGTTTGGAGATAAAGCCAGAGAGGCCAGGTTGAGATGGTTTGGACATGTGTTGAGGAGGAATAGCACAGTGTTGATAGCATTAATTTGGTTGACACAGCGATAGCTAACAACCAAGTAAAAAAACACTGTCTTTATTAATTAATTAATGATAAATATTATTTAATCATGTGAACTACATTTACATTTTTTGGCAGTGGGGCCCATAAGATCCTGGTTACACCGCTGTATCTCATCATCAGACAGCATTCCTTTTCCTCTTTTTCCTCTACCCTTTCCAAAAACCATGATTCCACACCCTAAGCTCTCAAGTTCTGGAGGCATGCCAGCAGCACACTTTCAATATTTAAACTTTCCAACTCTCCTTCAAGACAAACAAAAAGTTTTCAAGAAAACAAAATTTTTCAAATATTTCATGGCAAGTGGACCAAGCTTTTAGAGATTTAAGGGAAGCCTTTGAAGTCCTCATAATTTGCCACAACATAATTTGGGATGTCCTTATTTATTTGTGCCATTATGTTTAGATGCTAAAATCCAAGAAACCTTGGTTTTAAAAATGTCTTAAATTTTTAACAGGACAAACTCAGAACAAAACATTGCTACATGGCGCTTATAGTCCTCTCCAGAAACACAGAAGAGATTAAACCAAAAATGTCATTGTCAACTTTCAGGAGGTCTTAATGGATAAATACGTTTCCCCCTTAACAAAGGTATTTTAATCTCAAAGGTTTTCATGGACAAATAATTGTTAAATAATACAATGTTTAATTAAATAGTTATTAGGAAATTAAATTGCTCTATAAAAAGCATGCAAGTCACAATTATTGACAGCCCTAGAATTGAAGTCACTCTGGTATAAGCTGTCCTGTCATCACCGTCAAGGTCCAACTTGCTCACCCTAGCACCCTTTCCTATCTGAAGCATCAGTGGATGATATGACTTTATGCTGTGTCAATCTCCAGCCTCCCTGCCAGCAGTCACAGCTGCAGTGGTTTCCATAGCCACCTGTGCTCATGGTTCCTGCCTCCTGATTACTGGAGATGCCAAATAAAGTTACTCAGCACTTATTTTCTACCATCTCTGGCCCCCCACAATTAAATTAAGAGCTGAATCATTTTGTCCTCTGAACCTCATAGTGTTCCATGACTTCTTATTTCTAAGAATGTTTTCAAATTATTCATTTAGTGTATAAATATGAAGTGAGGCACATGGCCTTACTAGTCTAAAAAAAGGGAACCTGCTTCTGTACTTACCTAGGTTACAACAAATTGCAGCTTTTTGGTAATACAGTCCAGAGTTTAGCAAAAACAAATTATGTCACACAGAATAACCTACACTAAGTTGCCATTTATTATACGTATAGAGTTTGTACCTACACTCATAACATGTAGTTACACTGTACAATGAAATTCATACTTGATTATCCTTTTTTCATTTAAAAAAATTCTTATAGTTGCAGACATAAGTAAACAGCAGTTAAAAATACTTGTGCGGTATTGTGCAAAGAACAGTGAGCAGTGGTCATAGAGTGTACTGTGCATTACTGCAAATAAGTATCGAATGACAGCAGCAATAAATGTATGTATGTGTGTGGAGTTCAGTAAGGTTCGACAAATAATGTGTGTGTGTGTTATCTAGAGTTCAGTGTCAGAGTGATGGGAAGGGACAGTGTGTGGAAGAGTCATTCACAAGCCTGATGACCTTTGGATAGAAACTGTTTGTCAGCATTGTTGTCCTGTACTTCACACTCCTGTAGCATCTGCCTCATGGTAGAAGTGTGAAGAGGCTGTGTCAGGAATGTGTGTTGTTCCTGATGATGCTGAGTGCTCTCTTAATCACTCATGTAGATGTCTTATAGTGAGGGGAAGGGTGCTCTTGCAGTTTTGATCACATGCAGGACAGCGTTCATGTCCTGAGCAGCACAATTTCCATACCAGATTGCGATGTAGCTGGTAAGGACTCTCTCAATAGAACACCTGTAGAAGTTGCTTAGGATGTTGGCTGACATACCAAATTTCCTCAGCCTTCTTAGAAAGCACAGTCTCATGATTCAGTCTCAGAAAGGACATCTTGATGATTTGGTGCGTGTTGTGAGACCAGGTGACATCCTCACTGGTGTGAATGCCCTCTCCACCTCTGTCTCACATTTGTGTAGTAGTGTGTTCCACCTGTTTGGGTCAATTATGATTTGCTTGGTCTTGTCTACATTTAGGGAAAGATTGTTGTTATGACAGGCCACCAGATCAGTCATCTCCCTCCTGTATGCTGTCTTGTCCACACCAGTGATCAATCCAATGACTGTATCAGTTATACGTATGAATTGTTTGGCTTGTCTTTTCCGTAAAGAATCCTTCAGTGGATGGTTCTGCACAGAATCATTGTTAAAGTTTAGGTTAAGTTAAAGGTTCTGTTTATTCTTAGAACCATGCATCTAAGGCAAAACCATTTAAGAATGTTTTTAAGAGAGCAATGTGTCACAGTCATAGCAGCCTTGCTGGAGAACTAGAAAATTGTAACTTTACATTCTGTTTTGTTTCCAGAGACTCAGAACCTTGTTACACATGGACTGTAATGTTCTAAAACATTTGAATGCATTGAGAATAAAATCCTGCATCTCCCCCTAGGACAACAAACCAAAATGTCTCTGCAAATTAACCCAATAATGGCTTGCTGAAGCTCCTGAGAGATGCTCCCAGCTGTAAAGGTCATGTGCTACCACAGAGAGGTGAGTTTAATTCATGACTGGGAGTCTATGACAGGACAATTAGCCATATCTCACATAGGATGTTTCAGTTCCTCTTCTTCTGACAACACAGAGTAATGATAACCAATCATGAGTGTCTATTAGGTCAGATATACAGAACTGTGCTGTTACAACTTCCTGGTGCATTCAGGTGTTTTGTAATGTCATGTGCATGTATCTGTATGTGTTTTTATTGGCTCCACATAAAAAGTGGACTTGTGTTAGCCTTGGCCTCTTCGCATGGTTCAGGGGAAAAACTGGGAAATCTTCCTTTACCATAACTAACATTTAAGGAGTACATTGTCAGAATATGCATACTAATCACTACATTATACTATAGTGGACAGCAGTGGTTATGACACATCTCTTTTTCCAACTATAAAACATAACAAATAATACAAATAACACAAAAAAAATAACAAATATCACTTTTTACAACAGGTGTTGTCACAAAGCACCTTCATAGAAAAATCTGAGTCCAAGCCCCCAGCAAGCCAAAGGCGACAGTGGCAAGGAAAAACTCCCTAAGAGCAAGAGGAAGAAACCTTGAGAGAAACCAAGGCTCAGAAGGAGAACCCATCCTCCTCTGGTCGATGCCAGATAACAAACAGCATTAGTATAAAATATTATAATTTGTAAGTATAAAGATATACTTATAAAAATATATATTATTATATGATATACTACAAAACAGTGAAAACAGGCAGAGCAATGGTTAATTGGATTGGTTTAAGATTATGCAGCAGCAGCATCAGGAAGGTCAAATCATGATGGTGAGGCTTTCAGCATGTACAGCATGAAAGTCAGTGTTGGGTATACAGAGTAAAAGATGTGAAATGCTGTATTGGCGCTTAATTTGGAGAATCCTTATGAATGCGAGTGAGGGTGTAAATTAATTGCAAGCTACGTCCATTAGATCCAACATGGTGAATAATAGGAAATAAAATGTGATTTATTAAAATAATTTGTTTATCTAAAATAAAATACAGAGTTTGGCAAAAGTTCATATGTTTTGATGGAGGTTACAAAGTGCAGAGGTACAAACTCTCAGTGGCACAGATGACCCAGGGTAAAAAAGCCTGCATTTGAATTATCAGTTTAACACACAGTTTAGCACACTCTTTCTATGTGTGTGTGTGTGTGTGTGTGTGTGTGTGTGTGTGTGTGTGTGTTTTGTGCTTTTGGACTGTGGGAGGAAACCCCCCCCACACACAGAGAACATGCAAACTCCCCTCAGAAAGGTCACCCTGCTGGGGGACTAAACCCATGCCTTGCTTGCTATGAAGTGACAGCACTACCCACTACACCACCAAGATGAGTAGGGGTTCACCACTCTGTGAAAGACTGCAAAAGCAAATTCAAGTATAACGTTTCTCAACATAAAAAGTACTTTTGCTTTTCATCAGCTATGGTACATAATAACATTAAAAGATTTAAAAATGAACAGTTCAAAATCCAGCATCTATGATGGTATGGAGGTGCATTAGTGCACATAGTGTAGGTAAGTGGCACATCTGTGAAGGCACCATTAATTCTGAATAATATATACATGTTTTGGTAAAATATGCTGCCATCCAGACGATGTCTTTCTTAGGGAAGGTCTTGCTTATTTCAGCAAGACAATGACAAACCACATTCTGCATGTATTGCAACAGCATGGCTCCATATTAAAACTACAGCAATTGGTCTTCCCAGTTCCCAAATGCTTACAGAGTGTTAAAAGAAGAGGTGATAAAATAGTGGTAAACATGCCTCCGTCCCCACTTTTTTGGAACATGTTGTTGGCACCAAATTTAAAATGAGCATATTTATAATACAAATCAAGATTTGATTTGTTGTCTTTGCACTATTTTTAATCAAATTTAGGATTTGAATAATTTCCACATCACTGCATTTTGTTTTTATTTACATTTTGCTTAGCATCCCAACTTTTTAAGAAATGGGGCTGTGCCTAAATAATCAAATAGTTGTAAAATGACAATAATAACTTTAGACTTTTAAAGGTCAACATACAGCTCATGAACACACTGCACACACACACACAAACAAATGATTTTGCCCTTCATAATAGTCTAAATAACTGTCTCATTACAGGCTGACCCAACAATAAATGCACCACACAGATAGCAGACACTCTGTGTGACACATATGAATAATTTCATGCCATCACATATGATATGAGATGTTCAGGGGCATCTCTCGCTCTCTCTCTCTTTCTTTTTCAAACTCCCCTCTAGGTTTTCTTACCAGATTAACAAGAAGAACTACTTTCACATGCAAAGTAATTCCAAAATGTGAATAAAATTTGGTTTTCATGTTTAGTTGACTTTATGGGCTTGTTAACTGTGATGAAGAACATATTTGAAGTTTAAACAGACCATTTGAAAAATATGGGGGAATGGGAAAATCATTTCCTTCCTTGGCATATAATATACAGTGGATTATATTTTCAAAGGAAAAATAGCTCAGTGGAGGCCCCTGAAATCTCTTCTTCATGAAAACTGCTCTCCATCTCTACTAACTAGTTGCTGCCCTTCAACTTTACATATCCTGAAATAAGAATAACAAACAAGAATAAAACTATTCCTTTCTGGAAACTCTGACTTTTGGGATTGGGGGTTGTTTAAGCGACCATAAAGAAAGTATTGCTCATGCAATCAGCAGGCTGAAGAGTTCTGAGAGCCCTGGCCAATCATACGAAGCCTTAAAAAAGTAAAAAAGGTGTGTGTGTGTGCGTATATGTGTGTATATGAATGTGTTGGGGACGGGACTGGGGGATCCAGCCACTGGCCCATTTTGTCAGTGTTACTCTATTGCCAGCACAGATTAATGAGAAGGAGAGATACACACTTTATTGGCCTGATTCATGTAACTGCTGAGTTTAACTGCATATATTAATATTTAATATTCCATACCAATGGGAACTCATGGTAATTAATTCTCTTTTGTCTTTGATCCCCACAATCCCTGGGTAACCTTACTGTAACTGTGCTGTAATATGGTTATAGATCCAATGTGACTAGAGAAACATCTAAAAACCTGTAAAAAGCAGTAATTCTACCCGATGCAAGAAAATAAATAAACAAAAAATAAATAAAGCAATTTAAATAATGCAAATTCCTCATGTGCTGTACTGTACAAAAGACCACTTTTTAGCTTCCAGGGAAAACAATCATTAAGTAAAAGTTATTCTCTGCAACAGGAAAAAACATAATTTCCAATTTGTTCAATACTTAGTCTGTCCACTCTTTCCCTCATTACATCTTCCATTATGTTGGGAGACTTGCTTTGAAAGAAATCTGAATGGATAACCTCCAAAATGAAAAAAAGATGGTTGCATTTTCTGCTTCTCACAAGCCAAAAAATCCCAAACACAACATATGCTGAGGTCTAGGCTTTCAGGTAGCAGTCCATGGTTCTGAAGACAATCTTCTTTTTCTCTGTAATGGGTTCTTCACAAATCTTTTCAAACTCACAGTGCTGTCTTCTCACAGTGGAAAGATGAACAGAAACACCTGTGGATTTCTTCAGATCTGATGCTAGAGTTGAGCTTCTCTTCTGTCTCTCAGTTATGAAATCTATAAGTATTGCTTATATGATGGTGACAGGTCTGGTGGTCTACCTGGTCTTGCATGGTGTTTTAGTGGTGTTTTTTACACATCTTGCACAGTGATTTACTCTACATTTCAAAAACATTTTTGAAATTTGGAAAGTCCTGTTTTTCAGCAATTCTTTTCTTTCAACCTTTCCCTTTCTTATACAAGTATATTATCTTATATGTGATCACTTTAGATACCCTGAAAAAGTAATAATTTTTACTAATGGCTGTTTTGACTTGAAATGAAATAAATTAAGGATGGTCTCTCATTTTTCTACTAGTATTGCAAGATTGTAAAAAAATATATATAAATAAATACTTAATACGATTTAATAAATACTAAATACGATTTAACAACAGACAAGGTGGTTGCATTCCAAAGTTATACTGATCTTTATGGAACTGTGGTGTATTTTAAATCCAAATATTTTCATATGTGGATTTAAACACAAAAGGCAAAATCAAAATGTAAATAATTTGTTTTTGTCTTTGAATTAAAAAAATCAAATGTTTCAGATTTTTTAGCATTTGAGTTTCAGCCAGAGAAAAACACCTCCCTGGGAAGCAGTCATTGTGTAACTGTGTGTGTGTGTATGTATACTCAGCCATCAGAAAGTCAACCAGCTGCAAGCCCCCAGCAGTGTGTGCCAGCCAGAAAGAGGCAGTCACAGCTCAGCCTCTCTGGCCTCCTGTTGATGGTGATTAGAAATGCGTCTTTGTTTTTTTCTGCACTCTGCCTTTCTCTGTGGGTTTACTACCTCAAAACAACTCTAAAAGAGAGCCTCAGCCACTGGCATGCATCTAACATTATGCAGAGACTGTTAACATTCAGGTTTGTTTTACTTCAAAGCAATGTTTTTTTCATAAACAACATTCATCTGAATGCCAGCTCTAGGCAAATTTGGTCTTAACAGGCATTTTCATTTAACATTTTCAGCAGTTTTGACCTAATTGACCTAGGCATTGTCATAAGGCTGGACAAGCTTGGCAGAAATCCCATTCAAACTAATGTGAAAGAATAGTGCACACATTTTTGGTCAAAATGACTAAATTTAAAAGCATGTTATTATTTTGATATGATGCTTTTTTTAAAGCATTTGAAAGGCCACACTGTTAGAACCAATCGTTAGGATGGTAATTTTGTTGTCATGTAATTGAGCGTAACATTGGCATGGTGGCCAGGCATGTGCATAGACAGACCCACTGGGACTGGGGGGGTGGGGGTGACTGATTGAGCCCCTGTCCTTCTGCCCTCAGTCTGTAAAAGTGCCCTCTTGGCTGCTGTGTATAATAGTTGCTCTTCATTTCTCTTGTCATGGCAGCATGGTGGTGCAGTGGGCAGCACTGTCGCCTCACAGCAAGAAGAACCTGGGTTCAGTTCCCTGGCTGAGACACCAGGGTCCTTTCTGTGTGGAGTTTGCATGTTCTCCTCCCCATGTCTGCATGGGTTTCCTCCCACAGTCCAAAGACATGCTAAATTGTCTATGTGTGAATTTATATGTCTGTCTGCTCGGCGATGGACTGGTGACCTGTGCAGGGTGTATCCTGCCTTCCACCCAATGACTGCTGAGGTAGGCTCCCTGTGATTTAGAAGGATAAGTGGTTTAGAAGATGTGTATGCACCCTTGGTACAGAACCAGCCCACCTATAGATATTTCGACAACTACAATCTATCATGGATGCATGTTTCACCACAGTTCTAGAAATCCACCAACAATAATATATATTGGTCATTTTGCAGAGTAAATGAAATGGCTAAATTTGCCTCAAAGCAGCTTCACAGAATTCCAGGAAAGACAGAGTTTTAACAAGAATGTAACACCACTTTTTCTGAGAGTGTACAATTGTGCTAAAATATGATTCAGAGTGTTTCTCTACAATGCACCATTTCACATGAAACCATTCTGAATGAGTTTTGTTCAATGACAATTATGCAGAAATGTTGAAATTGGATCTCTCCTTTAATAATAGTAACAGTTTAGTAATGATAGTATACAATAATAATATAGTAAGCTTCAGGGTGCAGTTTCCTGATCTAATGAAAACATGTTAAATTGCATTAAATTAAATTTAATTCGCAGTAAGGATTTTCTTTTTGATCCCCTTGAGCCCCTGCTCACCACAGAGTCACAGTGCGCATGCTTGATGGTGGCAAATTCTGTCTGTCATTTCCAAACTACCTAATTTAAAAGAGCTACACTGTCAGAAAAAAAGGTTACAGTCCAGGTTAATTTTAGTCCCCCAAGGTACAAACAACTTAAATGTACTCTCAAAGGTCCAATAATGTCCTTATTGTCCGATTGAGTTTTAAAGGTAGACTACATTAAGTTTCCCAGTGAGAGGAGCATATCTGTTCCTTTATATAACTCAACTTTTTTGAGTGGAAACATTAAAAGCCTGCAGTTAAGACAAGGTGTGTGGAGCCAAAGCAAATTAAAAACCCCAATGAGAGATATGATATGATTATTTCCCAAGAAAGACTACTGAAGACAATCCCTTGAGGGTACCACCCCAGTAATAGCATTTGTACTTTTAAAGGTATAGTTTTTATGAGAGCGTGCAGTAATGTAGTCCAACTGTAGTCCAACTGGGCAGCATAGAATGTTAAACTGGAAACTCAACATTATTATAGAGTGACTCTAAATAATGATTACTGTAATTTCTCATTAATTAAGTGGGTTTTTTTCCTCCATTCTCTAATGATTTCCAACTTCAGAACAGCTGCTATGAAACAATGCAGTGAGACAAAATAGTGTCTAAATAAGACAAAATAGTGTCTGCTAGATTTATACATATATTTTACATACATACATTTTACTAATATTCAAGTATGGTCGCATAATTTACATAATTATTGTGTTTACCATAGCAAAATGTGAAAAAGCTATGCGGTTCTCCTATCATTGTGAAGAACTCTCTATAATCTCCTTACATAAGTAGTGAGGTACAGTGTGTCTCAGTCTAGTTCTTCCATGTTTTACTCATGCTGCTATGAGTTGAGGTTTCTTGTAAAAATATCCTTCTCTGTTTGAGCTTAACACTTCTAAACATTACATTGATTCACTGCATGTAAAAGTGCTATGAAAAAAAATCTAATTTATGTCTACTGAACGTTGAGAGCTCTCTTAGTGTATGTGCGTGTATGGTATTTGTTTGTGTGTGTGACATGGAGAGTAAGCCCGCTGGTGCTGTTTCTCTCCTTCGGGAGCCAAAGAAGAGCACAAAGCTGGGTGAATCCTTTCCATTAGGGGCCTGAGAGCACAAGATTAGGGCTTAATAAAGAGGTGGAGAAAGCTCCAGTTTTCTCTCCGCTTTCTTCTCTCTTTCCTTTTCCTTCCTTTTTTCTTCCTGCAGTTTAGCTGCATGTGAGCCTCTAAGTTTTTTCACTTCAATTTCCTACAAGCCCACAGTAAGCTACAAACATTTTCTACCTCCACACTTCTTTTGTCAAGTTGCTGAGAGTGGAGGACACCACATTGTCAGACAGTGGCGCTGGTGGTAGTGAGAGCGTGTATGTCAGAGGCGGTATTTTTAGCCGCCGGATCTCCATTGGGACACACACAAACCTGACCAGCGCTGAACTGAGTGGGAGAGGAAAGGAAGGCTGAGGAAGCACTGCCTACGGAGCTCCTCTTCAAGTGTTATGCATTCATCTATTCCTGTTTGAAACTTCTTAGTGTGTGTGTGTGTGTGGGGGGGGGGGGGGGGGGGGGGCATGGGGGAGCATGCGCAGTTGGAGAAGTTTAACAACATACCCCTGTAGAAACTGTAGATCCCCTCATCACATCCAGAGAAGCAGACACCCACACAGTACTTTCTTATGGATACAAAAACTCCATCCTCACACTCACAAACATCTCTCATAGCTTCTAGCTCTTTCTCTCTCTCTCCTCTCTCTCCCCCTTCTCTGCTGCTGTGAATACAGAGCTACCATCTGACCCTGCACAGATGGCGTTGTGACACGGGTATATAAAATCAACTGTTCGCCCAAACAAATCTGCATATTTAGTGTCAAATTATACGCTATATTAACACCCAATGTTTGTTACTCAAGGTAATGCATAAGTTAATGGAAGGGAGAAAAGGAAAAAGAAAAGTGAGGGAGAGCGAGAGAAGCAAAGATATCAGAGAGAAACAAGAGCATCTTTCATCTCCACTTTTCAAGGGTATAACACCAAAGCCAAAAATCAAACTCCGAGGGATTACAGATGCTCCTGAATCTTGTTTGAAGTGCAGTGATTCAATGTTTGCCTCATCTAAAGCTCAGCCGAGTCATAACTCATAAAGAACTGTGCATTTTCATCAAAGAGTGATATGTCATCTCCAATTTAAATTTGTTTACTCTTTGGAATTATTTCTCTTTCTTAATCTTTTTCCAGAAAGAGGAGGCTTAAAAATAAAATAAGAATATTCAAGTACGTTTTATTTTTGTATTTTCCTCTTTGTGTCCTTTGCATCTAAAAAATTATGGTCACTGTCAGAGAACCATACAGACCTTTATATTAACTACAGCACCAACACTTCTCTTAAATATCTCCATTACAATGTGTGCAATCACCAGTGTAATGTGGCACTTCTAGCTCATCAGTGCTTAATCTCATTCTCCAACAGGTGCGTGTGTTTATGTGACTCTTCAAGTTTGCTTCACCCAGTGGAGCTCTTTCACTGCGTCTGATTAGCAGGGGACAAATAACCAATGGGCTATTTTGCTCCAGATGGGGATGGCACATAACACGCATCACTGCTGTCTGTGGTGCCTGAATAAAACTGATTCATGCTGCCAGGAAAACAAGGCAGACACCACCGTCTGATTCACTAACAGGATGAGGCAGTGCTCCTTAAAATGGTAAACAACAGCTTTTTGTCTCAGTGCACAATTTGTGGATGCATCAGACTGCCAAGGCCTGATATAAAGCTTAATTATGGCAGAGTGCTATAAGGATTGATGGGTGGAGAACATGCTGAAATGAAGAGAACACTCAGGAGAAGTGGGAATTGCTGTGCTATTTGTAATTTGAATGAGACATTTTAACCTACTTTGATCAAAACTGTTTTGTATTTACAAAAGCTTATATAAGTAAGATATGGACTATTGTAAGTTAGCACGAGTTGCATTGCTGTTTGAACATTCATCATTAATTGTTCAATCAATTAACAGGTTGCTGGCATTTTAAATCAATGACAAATTAAAGATTTTTTCAGCATAATTAACCCAAACTATTTCATTAATGTAATATAGAGAATTACTTCATTAAACATGCATACAACCACTTCCTGGCACCTACACAGATATGACAGTCCTTTGGTTTTGTCTGGACAGACCAAAGATGGGTCCATGAATGAATAGGACCAAAGGCTACCTAATCTTAATGATGGACACCTTAAGAGCCATGCACCCCCAACTTAGAGTCACCATTAAGGCCATTAATCATGGATCTTCAATATCTATTGCAGATAATGTAAAATCAGGAGCACAGCTGTTAATCCAAAAAGTGGGGTTAATTATACAAGGTGGGAGGTCATCAGAAACAGCCAGACAGGAAGTTACAGAAAGTCACTTTGCCTATTTTGAATGAGGCACTGTATGAGGATTAAGATAATGCAATAGGAAGAGATCAGTTTGGACTCAAGGGTGGCACCTTTTAATCCGACTACAGCTTACAATTAATAAGAATCATTATCTGTTTTCAAATAAAATGAACTATAGCTCATGGTGCTTTAGTAAATGTATACTTTTCTTGTAAGTCAATTGGAAAAAAATTATATAGTGATAACACTTGATCAAAGACAAATATACTGACACTCATTTGTCTGACACCAGGGCCTGTATTCATGACACTTTATTAGATTAGATAGATTAGATCTGATCTCTGAGCAACACTGCTACTTTGCCCATCTTTATGAATTTGGGTCCTGGTCTCAGGCCAACAAAGCACTTTCTTTCTCTATGCAGTCAGTGACTTTATTAGGCTGACTTCCTCAACATGAACAAAATGTAAATATATACTAGTGATGAACATCATAGTATTGTACCAGCAAATGAGTGAGTGAGCGAGTTGCAAGCCAGATCCATGCGATGTTTCACATGTAAAAAACAATATTCTTTAATGAGCTTTTGCAAGAATTTTAGATAGTTCATCCTCTTTAGCATCAATATTATTAATTATGAATATTATTAAAAACTGAATGCCCATGAGCATCAATCCTTCAAACAGCACTGTATTAAATTCCGACATGCTTCAGTGATGGATACCACCACTTGTGTACAGGAAAACTTTGACAAAGCAACAATGGCAAAAAACACTGTTGGTCTCTACATCCACAAATGCAAGTTAAGAGTATACAATGCACAGCGGATATCCACAATGTCCATAAGCACCACCAGGATAGACTAGAGTTAATCTGAAATGGACTGATGTACATTGAAAAAGCGTTTTGAAGTCTGATGAGTCAAGCTTTCAGACCATAGATGGAAATAGTAGAGCTTGTGTTCTCTGGGCCAAAGAAGAAAAGGACCACCCAGACTGCTTTCAGCATAAAGTTCAAAAGCCACAGTTTGTCATAGTATGGGGATTAGTTATTGCCCATGAGTAACTTGCACATCTGTGAAGGTACTATTAATGCTGAAATATACAGGTATATATCAACATTTTGCAGTAACATATGATGCACTTGAGATGCCGTCTTTTTCAGTCACATGCATGCTTATCATAAGACAATACCAAGAAACATTCTGCAACCTGGCTGTGTAAGCATAGAATGTGGGAGCTAAACTGGTCTGCTTGTCTCCTATTGACAATATGTGGTACATTATGAGGTGTGAAGTATAACAAAAGCCCTGTGTGTATGCTAAGCTGAAGACATGCATAACTGAAGAATGATAAAAACTCATGCTTTCAAAACTGAGTAAACTGGTGTCTTCAGTCTCCCAACGATTATTATCGAGCATGTTAGAGCAAGCAACAGAGAACACAGAGTGAGCAACAGACAGCAGTCTAGCTAAGCCCAGCACAAACTTAGCTAAACTCTTGTTTTTCAATGTTGGTGGCTGGTTCCACCATGCCTACACTAACCTTTCCACACAGTTGTGATGACTGTGCCTGTCAATCAGATAGAATCTAAAATAGAAAGAATCACACTTCTGCACCAAATTAAGGAGGATGAGAATTTGCTAACAGCCCAGACCCTGACCTCAGTAACCATGGTGGATGCAGACTCATCACTGCATGGTTGGGTGCAGGATCCAAGGGGATGAGTTGCCCTATGCCTTGCCAGACAGAGCAGCAGTAGGTGCTTGGCATGACACCCTCTGTGACTAAATATCTCTCTGAGCAACAGATCCCCCACCTTGGAAGAGCTTGGGGACATCTACCTGCATAAATCCCTTTCTACCCTCTCACCTCTTGTGCTTTTGGCAGCTATAAAAGCAGAGGTTTACAGAGTTCAAGCCAGACAGAGCTGAGGTGCCCTATTCCAGCAGTTCCTGAAAGGCTTTTTTGACATGGCACTCACACTGGTCCTCACTGCTGGATGGCAACGTGCAGCATCGATGTTGGCCTGTGCTGCATTCTCCACCAAAGCTACAGGCTTACCTTTGTTCTTAATCTTAACAACAAACTGAAACTAGAAATGAGTACTTAGAATCAGCTACTCAGATAAGGGAATAATCTTATTAGCATTAAGTCCATCCCCCAAACTGTTTCACAAAACTTGAAACGTATGCTTGCTACAAAATTAACAAATCCTTTTAGATACAAAAACAGAAAAAAAAAAAAGTCTTCAACAAGATAAATCGATAATCTTGTTTTGATTTCACAAGCCAATTTAGACATTGTAGCTCTGACTGATTCCAAGTTAAAATAATCTGTGACAAATAAAAGTAGCCTCACCTGATTATAATTTAAACAGAGTTAATAATAAAGTAAGGGGTGGCAGTGAGACTATCTACATTAAATCCACTATCCAAGTTTTAAAAAAAAACCCTCTATGCATTATCCAAGGAGAAATCCAAACATAAGCAAGTTATGGATATTTATCTCTATAACTTGAGAGATCAATATTAAGCTTTAAAAATATCCCATTTTGGATAAAAACCCCAAAATGTACCCCCTTAAGATCACTAATGTAACTACAAAATAGCTCCTAAAATCCATGAATAAGTAAATGAATAATTTACCCTTTTCATTGTAGAGCACTTGATCCCTTATTTTGAAGAATGGGAACAAATTGTATTCAAGTTCCTCCTATCTAATATAGCATATTGTAACCAGTTAACCAAATCCAGAAGTGTGTGGAATAGTATAATAAGATGAGGTTTATTCTCACCAGATGAAAACAGTGAGAGTACAAGCAT
Organism: Pygocentrus nattereri; assembly: GCF_015220715.1. Classification (NCBI taxonomy): domain Eukaryota; kingdom Metazoa; phylum Chordata; class Actinopteri; order Characiformes; family Serrasalmidae; genus Pygocentrus; species Pygocentrus nattereri. The sequence continues at coordinate 10,544,018 of NC_051235.1, forward strand.
GGGTCAAAGTCAGAAGGTTCAGCAGGATCACAAGGGTGACGTAATCATAGGGCAAAAAGGTTCCAAAAAACACATAGCAATAGTCCAAGGCAAAGGTACAAAAAGGGGCAAGCAAAATCAGAAGACAAGATAACAAGCAGAGGTCGAAATACAAGTAAACAATCAGTACAACTGCTCAGTACGTTCAGCAAGAAACAATACTTTGCACTGACTGATTCTAAAGCCCAGGCTTATAACCTATCTACTTAGAACATGTGATATACAGATACAGGTGAAGCACAATCTGGTGATTGTGGTTGCTGATAGGTTGGCATAACAGAGTCCGAGTCAAAGGGAAGTTGTGCAATCACATGATCTTCCAGAGGAGTCTGGGAAATGCAGTCTGCTTTGATCTGCAATTTGGTCTGAGGTGAGACAGTACTCCCACCCCCCACCCCCCCACAGGATCCGGGCAGACCTCGGTATGAGGACAACCAGTACGTACCCCATGCCATTTGTCAGCCTCTTTTGTGGGCAACCCCTGGGACGAGGAGCTGGCTTCTCCGGGTGTCGCCTGTGGAAATCAGCGCTGAGTGCAGGGTCCAGCACATGCTTAGCTGACACCCAGCACTCTGCCCCCCCCACCTCCACCCCCCACCCCCCCGTCAATCAGGCATTGAAGCACCCCGCCACGTCTCCTGGAGTCCAGCAACCTACGGACAGTGTAGACTGGGGTCCCATCTATCACCTCTGGTGGTGATTGTAAGATGTCCAGCATTGCCCTATCCAGAGGTCCAGCAACTACGGGCTTAAGATGAGACATATGAAATGACCATGTCTCTGCAATACCGTCTCAATGTCTTGAGTTTCCTCCCACACCTGCTCATTCCTGCTCATCCAATCATCCATGTAAGGGATATTAGTTTGTATGTCAGTCCACGGAGCCAAGGGTGGTTGGAAATACACCAGCATACACTGGAATGGCATCATACCTGTCACAGAGAGTTTTGGGCTATCTCTGCCCACACCAAATACTTGGACCAATCTGAGGGATTCTCAAAAAGTCTCAGAAACTTTCCTAGTTCTTGGTTCACCCTTTCACATTGGCCATTATACTGTGGATGATAGCCAGAGGATAGACTGATATACCCCAATGTGCTCAAAGAATGCTGCCCACACCTGCAAAGTGACCTGGGGTCCTCTATCTGACATTGTTTTCTGGGATTCCAAAAACCCAAAACACGTGTTGGAAGATAGCTTGAGTTGTTTGAATTGTGGCACTGGGAATTGTGGTGAAAGGCATGAATCTGACTCCCCTGGAGAATCTATCAATAACAGTGAGTATAATAGTATACCCCTGTGTTACAGGTAAATCAGTGACAAAATCTATGGCTATGTGGGACCATGGCCTATTGGGCCCTGGCAGGGGCATCAATTTCCCTGCTGGCAGAGTCTTGGTAGTCTTACATTGGGAGCAAATGGGGCATGAGGAAACAAAAGAATGTATGTCTTTCAGAATAGACTCCCACCAGTAGAGCTGTGCAAGAAGCGGATAGGTCCGAGTTTCTCCAGGATGACCAGAAGTTAAGGCAGAATGAGCCCAAATTACTAGTTGATTATGAAAAGGCTTGGGCATGTACATTTTCTGTGGTGGGCATTGTCTAGCTACTTCTACGGTGAGCTGTGCCTTTTCGGTCTTGTCATCCAATTCCCACTGTATTGAAGAAATTTTCACCTCAGGGGTAGAATGCGCTCAGGGGACTTGGGTGTGGAAGTTTGACTGCTATTTTGGATCCGAGAAAGGGCATCAGCCTTAGTGTTATGCAAACCAGGTCTGTATGTTATACTAAAACAGAACCGAGAAAAGAAAAGGCACCATCTGGCTTGTCTGGCATTAAGTCTCTTAGCAGTTTTAAGGTATTCCAAATTGTTATAGTCAGTTAGTACCATGAAAGGATGCTGAGCCCCTTCCAACCAGTGTCGCTATTCTTCTAAGGCCAACTTTACAGCCAATAGTTCTCAATCTCCTATGCCATAATTTCTCTCTGCGGGTGCTAACTTATGGGAATAAAATGGAAACATCTTTGGAGGGGACCCAGTTCTCTGTGACAGGACAGCCCCTACTCCTGTCTCAGAAGCATCCAATTCTACAATAAAAGGCATAGTAGGATCGGGATGTTTCAGGATAGGGGTAGTTGTAAATGCCTTCTTAAGGTCTTCAAAAGCCCTCTAGGCCTGTCTGTTTCTGGAAATTCTCTTAGGATTTCCTTTTAACAGAGAAGTCAGTGGAGCTGCAATGCTGCTAAAATTATGAATAAATCAATGGTAAAAATAAGCAAATCCAAGAAACCTCTGTAACTCCTTTATAGTAATGGACACAGGTTATTGCACAACAGTGTCAACCTTATGGTCATCCATTAATACCCCTTGTTGACATAATGTATCCCAAAATAGCTACCGATTGCAAGTGAAATTTTCATTTCTCCCCTTTTAGAAAGAAATGATTCTCCAAAAAGCATTGGAGTACCAATTGTACATGCTGAACATGGGTCTCGAGGTCTGGGGAATATACTAAAACGTAGTCCAAGTACACTAAGTTATCGTCCCAACATGTCTCTGAGTACATCATTGATTAATGCTTGGAACACAGAGGGGGCAATAGAGCATCCAAAAGGCATTACTCATAGTGCCCCCTGGTGGTCACAAAGGTCACCCTCCTTTACCCTGACCAAATTATATGCACTACACAAATCTAGTTTGGTGAAAAACCAAGCTCCTTGGAGTTGTTCTTATACTACTGGAACAGAGGATATGGATAGGGTTTAGAAATTCGGTTGAGTGCTTGATAGTCTATGCAGGGATGGAGACCACCATCTTTCTTTTTAATAAAAAAGAAACTGGATGCTATGGGGAAGTGGACACATGGATGAAACCCTGTTCTAAAGCTTCTTCAATATAGACATCTAGGCCTTTCTGTTCATCTTGGGCTAAGGGATAAACTCGGGACCTTGGGAAAACTGGATCTCCAGTTAGCTCTATAGCACAGTCATAGGATCTATGAGGGGGCAATTCAGTGGCTTTCTGTTTATTGAACACCTCTTTGAGGTGCAAGTACTCAGGTGGAATGATCAAATTGTTCTCCACTTCAGGACTCTCAATGGATGTGGAATGAATGGCCATAGAATGGATGGTTAGACAGGATTGGACACAATATTCAGACTATTTAGTGATGACAGGATTTAGAAATGACAGGATTGTGTTTCTCCAGTCAGGGTAATCCTAATATTAATTCAAATTCAGACTGTTCTAGAACTAAGAAAGTCAATTCCTCCTTATGGAGAGCACTTGTGTGGATTTCTATTGGAATAGTGAGACTCAAAATTATGCCCACTCCGACTGGTCCTCCATCCAACGATGACACTCTCAGACTGTTCTTAAGCTATTTAACAGGAACCTGAAGCTGCTCCACCAACTTGACATGTATGAAATTCCCTTCTGCTCTAGAATCGATCAACGCTGAAAGAGTGGGGATGACAGTGTATAGTAACAGTCAACAGAACATATTTAGAGACCAACCCCTTTGTGGGCACACAAAAAAACTCCATGTGCTGTCCAGGGATCGACACCTAGCATTGTTGTGGTCGGACTTGACATTGGCGTACTTGATGTCCAGCTTTACCACAAGACAGAAATGGAATGGAAGAATCACATTGCGTAGGTTCTGATGGTTCTGGTGACTCAGCGGGGAATCTTAGATGAGAAGACACTCTTCTGTTGCAGTTATGTATCAGATGGTCCAACCTTATCAAAAGGTTGATTAATTTGTCCAACGTCAAGTCATCATCCTTGCTAGCTAGCTCATTAAGGATGTCTTCATTCAGTCCTTGACAGAATACAACTAGCAAAGCGGGCTCATTCCAACCACTGCTTGTGGCAAGAGTTCGAAATTCTAATGAGTAGTTTGTAACTGTCTAACTTTTATGAGCTATATGTAATAAAAAAAAAAAAACAACAAAACAATATTCTATATATAAACAGAGGGTAACCTGCACCTACTAGCCTACAGAGAAACCGGACAGATAATAGTCTGAAATAACATTAACACATTGTGACGATGGTGGTTACAAGTTGACAACTGAACGATTCCTTTGTTTTAACTTGGCTAATAGTTCTCTATTAACTTTACCCTCATATAGATGATCAAAAACAGTTTTAAATTCCTTAAGGAACTGGGCAAAAGACAGTTGGTGTATTTGACTCCAATTGGACATGGCCCACTCTTGACAAGTGCCTTGTCAGCTAGTCATGAAACTTTGAAGGAAATCTTAGCATGATCAGAGCTAGCAGGTTAATTATCAAAATAAACTGAACATTGTAACAGGAAACCACAACACTTTTTGGGATCACCTCCGAACTTGTCTGGTTTACTGACCGGGAAAGTTGACATGTGATTGTCTGTCATGGTGGAGGTTACCGTGTGAGTAGTTGAAGCAGTTGAAGCCTGCTATGACAGCCATGGCGGCAGGCGGGCCTGCTACGACGTCCACAGAGACTGGCGGCGGGTCCGGAGGCGCAGGCTTGCCGCAAGGTGCGGCCACGGGATCAGGCTTGCTGCGGGGTACGGCCACGGGATCAGGCTTGCCACTGGGTGCGGCCATGGCATCAGGAACTCTGGCTGGGGACAGCTACTCGAACCTGGAGGAACAAACAGACACAGAACCCACTCGGCTGCTCCCAATGCTCACTCAAGCTATTGGCAGCTCTCAGTGGCGCCTGAAAGCAAGCAGAGTACCATAGAAAGGGTTTTCTGCTTGCTCCCTCCATATAGCCACGTCTGCTCCCTGCAGTGCTGCTCAAGACGGACAGACCCAAGGCGCTTACCTGAGCGCTCGTCATCCAGACACAAGGTGGGAAGGTCCTTCACCTTCTTGCAGGACCAACGAGACACTCGTGTTCCCTCAGCGCCAGGGGATTTGCTGTCTTAGAAACAACCACATACCGGAGTCTTGCTTACTCACTGCATCCTTCAGAGACTGGTCTTTCTGTAACGGGGAGCGAGGAGTCAGAAGCAAATGTGGAGATAAGCGAGATTTATTAAGGGCAAATCCAAAATCAGGATCGAGACAGGCCAGGGTCATAGAGCCAACACAGATTGAACAGGGGGCAGACATGACAGACAAACAATAAGCAGGTTCAAACAACACACAGTAACTAGAACAACGAACACAGCAGATAACACCAACAAAGAACAGCACACACAAGGGGCAAGCACAGTTCTTAAATACACAGGGATAACGAGGGCCACGCAGAAAACAGGTGGAAACAATCAGGGGCGGAGTCATGAAACAAGGGAGCTAAAACAAAACAAGCGCACATGGGCTAAACCAAAACACAAACACAAGGACTGGACTGGGAGGGGCCAATCGTGACATGAAGTATTCTGTAACCTGTTAACCAAATCCAGACATGTGTGGAATAGGATAATAAGATGAGGTTTATTCTCACCAGACGAAAGTGTAGTCAGAGTACAAGCATGGGTCGAAGCCAGAAGGTTCAGCAGGATCACAAGGGTGATCATAACATTAAGCGATCAAAACAAAAGGAACAGGCAGAAGACATAATCACAGGGCAGGCAAAAGGGTTCCAAAAACACACAGCAATAGTCCAAGGCAGAGGTACAAAAAGGGACAAGCAAAAAAAAAATAAAAGCAGCAAACAAGATAACAAGACAAGGTCGAAATACAAGTAAACACAATCAGGAAAAGTGCTCAGCACGTTCAGCAAGAAACAATACTTTGATAGGACTGATTCTAAAGCCCAGGCTTATAACCTATCGACTATGCTATATACCTACAAGAGGTTCTACATCTCCCATTTCTTCTCCATTCTGAACCATACGTGAGCTTTGATGATGTTGATTCCTCTGGTAAGTAGTGACAAGTCAGTCCAGAAAAGAAAAGACAATTGCATGCAGAAGAACAAGACTACTTCAGGATTTAATAAGTAATATTCACCTGGTACCTCACTGGTAGGACTGAAACACAAGGGATACACACGGAAACGGAAAAATCAATTGGACTCATTCACACATATACACAAGTATTTAATTTCTCCACTTCTGTATTTTTTTCTTTTTCTTTCTTTGCAATTTCTAAAATTTGTGAATTGCGTCTAATGTGTTGCCTTAATTAAATGTGTTTAGTTATTTTTGCCTCTTTAAGCCTTGGTTGAATATCTGATTAAATGCAGCCAGCTGTATCCTGAACCTAGACCTTGATTGGTAAAATAGTAGTAACAAGGTTCATACATGTTACACAAGGTTTGAAATTTTTAGCCTTAAACATGTGTGCATGTAAGGGGGAGCGAGGAGGCGGACGCACACGCTGAGATAAGCGAGATTTATTACGGGCAAATCCAGGGTCGTGGTCATAACAGTCCAGGGTCAATGAGCCGACACGTACAGAACGGGAGATGGACATGACAACAACCAGAGCGACCAGCAAACAGACTTCAAACAAAGACCAATACAATGACAATACAAATACTGGCAAATGTAAAGGGCAAACACAGGGCTTAAATACACGTAACAATGAGGGACAGGTGAATACAATCAGGGGCGGAGTTACAAAACCAAAACACGAGCACATGGACAGGACTGGGAGGAGCCAACCGTGACAGTGCAGAACACAGTAACTATTTTGTGGCAGCTTGGATCTATAGACCTCCTTCTGCTTCTCATGCTGTTGATGATTTAAATGAGCTTTAAATTCATGCATGAACTCGGGATTGCTGATCCTAGGTGATTTTAATCTGAAGTGGTTAATTAATGCATCTGCTTACTTTAAGGAGAGTGGAAGCATGTGGAAATCTCTAAAACAACTAATTACAGAACCAACATTACCAAACTTTCGTGACCCAACAAAGTGAACACTAATAGACTGGATTTTATTCAGTAGATCTAACAAAATTACTTGTATAGGTGTATTTGACCCTGGTTTTGCACTGAGCATTGCCCTACCGGATGCATTAGAAACACATTTTAATGACTAGGTCTTTTTAAATGATCTGCAACTCCATGATATGTATTGCAGTTCTGAAATCCCAGATATCAACTGGTGGTGGTGAACAAGCATACCCCTTATAAAAATGTTAGAAAAGACAAACCAGTGCCAATTCCAACCCACATCACACCTAATGATCTAATTTCTGATCAGAGAGAGCCCTGCCAAGCAATTAATCCTCACTTTGCAGCTACTGGGCATTTATTCTATACTACCAATACATAAGCAACTCTCAACGAAATAGATACACATATACTGCTATAAGGCATGATCTCTTTACAACTCACAAGTCCTGAAGTAGTCTTGTTCTTCTGCATGCAATTGTCTTTTCTTTTCTCTCCTTACATAGTAGTTAAAACCCTCAACACCTTCAGCACAAAAAAATTGCAGGAGAGATCTAGATGTGGACCCCTTTTTTCTGAAGCTTGTAACCCCAATCATTTTAGAGCACATTACATATATTTCTAATTCTAACTCCCATTTCTTCTCTGTACTGCACCATTCGTGATCTTTGATGATCTTGATTCCTCTGGTAAGGAGTGGCGAGCCAGGCCAGAAAAGAGAAGACAATTCCATGCAGAAGAACAAGACTACTTCAGGACTTAATAAGTGATACTCACCCAGTATTTTATCAAACAGATACTTTATCAAACAGAATATATTTTATCAAACAGTTGTTTTTCTACTGTTTTTAATTTAATACAGGTGAAACAAAATTTACTAATCACTTACTAAGTGAACATTTCACATACTGTCCCAACTTCTTTCGAATTGAGTTTGTAAATTGCAGATCTGTGTTTGTGCTGTCCTTGTGTTAAGTTTTGGACAAGATCCTGAGAAGACTCCTGAGACAGGAGAATAGTGATGGCATGTATGTTTAACAGTATAATGTAATTCTCCATACAGCTCTGCACTGTTTCCTTCTATTATCTATTTTTTATTAAATTACATTATTAAATTATTATTAAATGTTATGTATATATAAACTGTATTGCATTAAAGCACCTAATGCAAGCATGCAATGAGGAAGCAAAGTTGAAATTAAATATACTAAATCAACCAGACATTCACTATTTTAGTGCAATTTCCCATCCATAAGTTTACACGTACATACATTTTTCCCACAGACTTGTCCTCATCAGCTTGGGTAAGCAGGAAAGCACTCCAAAAATATACAAATAAATAAATGAATAAAGGTGCAATACCATCTTCCTCCTCAAGTCACGTCACGTCAGCTCTACGGAGATGAACAACAAGCAAACTGTGTATGTAGCGTATGGCATAACACAGCCCACACTACAGTGTAATTACACAGGAAGCACTACTGGTGAGCCAGCTGGAGAGGGAAAAAGACATAGATGTAGAGTAGCATTTACTGTCCACAAACTTGGAATTATTGTTTTCAGTATTATAAAAGAAGACTTGTTGCTGATAGATGTGTAAATGGATTCTAATGTGCTAGTCATTTTCAAGAAGTATCAGATAATTAGTAGGAGAGAGTACTGGAACTCCCACAAGCGCCTCTGAAGTGAAGGAGTTGTAAGAAAGATATAATAGTTTTCATCTTTTCTTTTCAATTAGCTCTGATAAGAATGGAGCAATTACATAATGAAGGGCAATGCGAAAGAACAAACACAAACAATTTTGGTGATGAGCCACGTGGTGCTCATTGATAAGAAGCAGAAGAAGAAGAAGAAGAAGAAGAAGAATGTGGCTTGGGACATGCTGAGAGATGTTTTTCACATCTAAATTACTGTCATGAGTGTCTTGGCAGCTCCCTACAGTGCATTTGCACAGGCATACACTCTTCAGGATTTCACCAGCACTGCAGTGAACAATTTTTAATTTGTGAACAATTTTAAACGTCAGCACTAAGGAAATCAAGGGCTATGTGTACCAGTCTCCTGGTAATTTTGTTATGCTAATGCTGTATTCTTGTACTATGTACTTGCATATTTTAAATGGGATGCATACGTAAACATTTTTTATAGGCTTTTGCATGATTGATGCACTGGGATGAGGGTGGAGAAATGAAAGATTCAACATAGGGCTGAGGTTAAGTAAGGTTCTAGAATTAATGCCATCTTTGTGGTGGGAATATAATGTAGTTGCCTTGTATTAAAGCACTTCTGCAATTATACATTATTATAAAAAGCATCATTGTTTTAGAAGTTGAATGTGTAATCTGTGATCTCTCTGCGTACAAACTGGCTTACTCATTTTTAAACACGGAGAGGTGGAATTCACTGAGAGAGAGAGAGAAAATGAAGATGACCTTTCATTAAAATAATATCATGATAACTCAGTGTCCGTTCGTGACAGCCACACTCCGCACTTCCTTTCAATGCCAGGCTGGAGCTGACATGGGCTTCAAATAAGGCAATTAAAACCAGATGAAAATGCCAATGTGTCCTGATTGAATTTAGCCCTAATGAAATCATTATTACATAGCACTGAGAACATAAATCATCGGTCCCCTCCACCTTGTCTTTCACACCCACAGGACTAGTGTCAATTAAAATATCAAGCAACTTGTTTATTAATAAAGGCTCTCTGAAAAATAAATAAATAAATAAATGGATGTATAATTATGGAATGTGTTTGAAAGTAGCATTTCATCTCTTTGTTAAATGAGTGAGAGGGCTAGCATGAAGTACCTGCACTACTCAATTAAGCCTCTCATTATTACCTAGCTTGTTATGCACAAAAACCTCATTATAGTGAAGGGAGAGATGAGTGGCCATGTCCACACTGCCAAGGCTATGCACAACCCAGGAAGGATGCTATTATTGTTTCTATTTTTTAATGCAAGCAAAAAAGCCATTTGGATTATGTTGATGTGCATTGTTTAGTCTTTGATATATTTGATATATTGCTGATATACAGTGCCTTGCAAAAGTATTCGGCCCCCTTGAACTTTTCAACCTTTTGCCACATTTCAGGCTTCAAACATAAAGATATGAAATTGTAATTTTTTGTGAAGAATCAACAAGTGGGACACAATCGTGAAGTGGAACGAAATTTATTGGATATTTTAAACTTTTTTTAGAAATAAAAAACTGAAAAGTGGGGCCTGCAATGTTATTCGGCCCCTTTACTAAAGTGAAGCAAACTCACTCCAGAAGTTCAGTGAGGATCTCTGAATGATCCAATGTTGACCTAAATGACTGATGATGATAAATAGAATCCACCTGTGTGTAATCAATTCTCCGTATAAATGCACTTGTTCTGTGATAGTCTCAGAGTTCTGTTTAAAGCTCAGAGAGCATCATGAAGACCAAGGAACACAACAGACAGGTCCGAGATACTGTTGTGGAGAAGATTAAAGCCGGATTTGGATACCAAAAGATTTCCCAAGCTTTAAACATCTCAAGGAGCACTGTGCAAGCGATCATATTGAAATGGAAGGAGTATCAGATCACTGCAAATCTACCAAGACCCAGCCATCCATCTAAACTTTCAGCTCAAACAAGGAGAAGACTGATCAGAGATGCAGCCAAGAGGCCCATGATTACTCTGGGTGAACTGCAGAGATCTACAGCTGAGGTGGGAGACTTTGTCCATAGGACAACAATCAGTCGTACACTGCACAAATCTGCCCTTTATGGAAGAGTGGCAAGAAGAAAGCCATTTCTCAAAGATAACCATAAAAAGTCTCGTTTAAAATGGGGGAAAGCCACCTGGGAGGCACACCAAACATGTGAAAGAAGATGTTTGGCGTAAAAGCAATACAGCTCATCACCCTGAACACACCATCCCCACTGTCAAACATGGTGGTGGCAGCATCATGGTTTGGGCTTGCTTTTCTTCAGCAGGGACAGGGAAGATGGTTCAAATTGATGGGAAGATGGATGGAGCCAAATACAGGACCGTTCTGGAAGAAAATCTGTTGGAGTCTGCAAAAGACCTGAGACTGGGACGGAGATTTATCTTCCAACAAGACAATGATCCAAAACATAAAGCAAAATCTACAATGGAATGGTTCACAAATAAATGTATCCAGGTGTTAGAATGGCCAAGTCAAAGTCCAGACCTGAATCCAATCGAGAATCTGTGGAAAGAGCTGAAAACTGCTGTTCACAAACGCTCTCCATCCAACTTCACTGAGCTCGAGCTGTTTTGCAAGGAAGAATGGGCAAAAAGTTCAGTCTCTCGATGTGCAAAACCGATAGAGACCCCAAGCGACTTGCAGCTGTAATCGCAGCAAATGGTGGCGCTACAAAGTATTAACGCAAGGGGGCCGAATAATATTGCACGCCCCACTTTTCAGTTTTTTATTTCTAAAAAAAGTTTAAAATATCCAATAAATTTCGTTCCACTTCACGATTGTGTCCCACTTTTACAATTACAATTTCATACCTTTATGTTTGAAGCCTGAAATGTGGCAAAAGGTTAAAGTTCCAGGGGGGCAAATACTTTTGCAAGGCACTGTACTATTCTTAGGGGTATATTAAACTTTATTCATGATTAATGATTGGATACAAGATTGATGCATATTTTCTCAGAAGAGAAACTAGCAGATGAAATATAAGGAAATTTAATGGGGAATTTCACTACTTGTTTTTCAAAATTCCTGCATAATTAATTCGTTATGATCTGAACAAAGCAATTCAAAGAGGTTTGATGTGAAATGCATTTATTGTAGTTACTTGTAACTATGTTCCCTAATTTATGTTACCTTCTCCCTACTTGTTACTGCAATATGTATCAATGTAATTTTTCATGCTATATGTTTCATGTCATTATATATTATATTATATTATATTATATTATATTATAATGCAAGTAAAAATTAAAATAAATGTTATTTTATTTTACATATTAACTACAAACTACAAAACTACCACACACACACACACACACACACACACAGCAGCCATGTTCAACTTTTCATTTGTTGCTAAACCGCACCTGCAGATTTTCTTTAATGCTTAACATGCAAGCCATGTAGTTGTTTTGAAATTGAAAATAGTTATACACCATCTTGGGATAGTGTAGTGGTTAACACCTCTGCCTTCTACACTGTAGTCTGGGGTTCAATCCCCACCTGGGCAAAACACCCTACACTATACCAATAAGAGTCCTTGGGCAAGACTCCTAACACCGCCTTGGCCTACCTATGTAAAATGATCAAACTGTAAGTCGCTCTGGATAAGAGCGTCAGCCAAATGCCGTAAATGTAAATCTATACACTTCTGCATATTTTATTGTACAGTTACTATACAATAAAATAAAACATAAAATATAGCCTGTACAAGAGTTCATATTTTCTATATTACATTTTTTCACCAAACATGTTAAACACAGCAAATAAATTGCAAATCTACACTTAAATGTACAGAAATGTCATATTTGAATGTTTTCCCTGTAGAGCAAAACATTTTCACATAGAAAATCAAAACACAACTTACTGGGGGTGTTCAAACTTAAAATTTGAGCAAATCTATTCACTACCACCTCAAATTTGTCATCTATTTGGACCACACAATTTGTATCACCATAAAGTCTGCCCCTTCTGTTTTCTGCTGTATGTATTATCCCTCCCTTGAGTGGGGTCCTCTTTCTCAATGACTTCTGTTCCAATTCATTGACAGCTGCTCCCCTGTAACCCTTAGTAAACCCTGGGGGCCTTAGCAGATCCCTCTGAAGGGGGTCGGCTAGGACCCTGCAGGCCACCTCCATCAGGGGATCAGTGCACTGCCATCTGCAGTGTGACACACATGCCAAGGCAGACCATGCAGCTCTGCTTAGCCCTCTGAAAATGACACTATGCAGAAATTTATAATTTTGCAAAATGCAGGTATCAAATCTTCTAAACACAGACACAGCCAATGTCAGTAACTGCTGTAAACTAGAAATGGCACCAATCCAATACCAGCTACCTATTTTAGGCCAATATAGATAGAGATTCGATAATAGTAGATTCGATAATAGAGAGGAAAAGAATATAAATCCTGAAATACAGTATCTCTCACTTATATTACGTGATGTCATGTTATTAGCTGTGTATTTCTTCCTATGTGGTGGAAAAGGGTTTGAGACGTTAAAGCATTATACTTTTAGATGTTTTAGAAGTGGTTTAACTAAAAACAGCTTGTTTTAAAGTTTAGTAGTTTGTAAAAGAAAAAAATAACAGACCACTATCAGACAATACTACAGGTTTCAATATCAGTATCAAAGTACCTGGCAGTTGAAAGTTTTTGCACCCACATGGTTGTACGTAGTATCACAGTGACTGCAAAATATTTTTAGTATTCACTTAGCTCATTTTGCAAAAGCAAAATGTTTTCACTACACCCAAAAACACATGTCAAGCATGCACTTGAACATTCAACATTAAAAATTAGCACTATCTTTGACCTTGTTAACAGGCCAAACTATTGAAGATACTTAGAATAAACAGTCTGGTGACTCACTTTGAAGTATGCATGAAGCATGGATAATAAACTGGCAGTACTTTGCAATTGTTGGATTATGAGTGTGTGTGTGTGTGTGTGTGTGTGTGTGTGTGTGTGTGTGTGTGTGTGTGTGTGTGTGTTTTTCTTAATTAAATCTATCATGCCTCATCTTTCATGCCCTCAGGATTCCAACTTGCCAGTTCTCTCCATCATTTGGTTTTCTACATTTATTGTCATCAAAAGACAGACCACTCACTTACAATGCATACAAAATGTGCAAACATATAAGTGCAATTTCTCCACATTCCAGTTAATAATGACGATTAATGGTGCTGAAAAAAAAATCAAAATTCATGTTTCAGCCTGTTTAAAAACAATAAAAAAACCAAACCTTCAAATTAATTATTGAGATGATTCGAGAAAACAGAATAACATCAATAGCAAACAGTACCACATGAACACTGACCTCACTTTTCCTTTCATCATCATTGACCAAATGCTTTAGTTGCACAAAATGATGTCATAGTGTCCTATAAGGTAAGGTGAAGTGTATAAAAAAAACACAAAAAAAAACACAGAAGCGTGGTGCTGGTATGGGCTGACAAAGGCCATCTGCCTATTCACTACATCTGTGCACTTAACACTACTTGGTTCTCAGAAGCTCAGACACAGCATATAATCAAAGACAAAGCACCAGGGTCTCTTCAAAGTGTGGCTGGCTATAGCAAAAGGGCAGTTATGGAGCATGCATGCTAATAGTACAGGGCACGCAGAAACTCTAGCCTGCTTTCAGAGAAGGATCAAGTATGTAAAGCTTAGCCAACAAATGACAATAATTTACAAAAGACAATACCTCATGCTTTGTAACCATGTCAAGAGCACAAATTTCTGCTTGTTGTTTGAATTAGAAAGTTCACAAATGGGTTTGCAATGAATATTAGATCAATTCTGTTTTGAATAACTAACTATTTTATGAAACTATTTTATATAACTATTTTATAACTATTTTATGAAACACGCTTCTGTGCACTAGCTTTTGTCAGTTGCTGACAGTCAGTCATATATGCATGTCGAGACTCCTACATGGATGTTGACTTCCTAACTATCTGTATTAGACCTCTAATTTGAGTTAATAACAGCCACCAGGTGTAGCCCATTTAAGTTTCCTGCTACTTCAAAATGCTAGCCAGCTAACGTGCTCTCATTTATCCTTGCATTTTTTTCTGAGAATGAATGTGAACGTGTTCACAAGTGAGCTGTCTGGAGCAGAAGGAAACTTATTCAGACATTTTCTGACACTTTGTGAGGTGTAAAGCAGTTTTGGTGCTTGAAAGACATGATCATATAGAATCTGAAGAATTAAGCTAAAAAGTTTTTGTCATTTTAAAATGATGGCTAAAACACATTGATTCCTCTGCATCAAACATCACTGACTCATTTAAACAACCTCAGCAAACCTGCTATTGCTGCTTTCTATAAAAATAATTGTGAGCATTTATAGAATGATCAAGGTAATATTTGATAGAATACTCAAAAATGAATATGCATCTATGTTTTCTATCTTTTAAGACTCAATAGATATCTCTCAGCAGTTGTTTTATTCACTACACATTTAAAGGCAATGTCATCTGCTGAAAGCTTTATGTTTAGTGATCAATACTCTACAATACTGGAGAAAAATTTGAGGGAACACATGATTGCTTAAAATATTTAAGTACATCACACCCTCTAAATGCACTTGATCCAGCTGACACTGATTATTTGGCCTATAAGTTACAAATTATGAATTATAGTAAGAAGGAAATTCAGTGATGGTTTATGAAGTATTATTTACCAATATCTGATTTCATTCTTAAGCATTGTAAAAGCTTTGAGCAGTGAACCACAGGGATTGGGTGGGATGCAGGGAGAATTTAATGAGCAGAAAATATATCCACCACATAGTCCAAATAATCACTTGAAGACAGTGAAAAAAAGGGAAGAGAAAAGCTTTACACTGTCTGATACAGCCTGCTGAAAAGATAAAAAGGGGGAAGAAAAAGAGAAAGAGAAAATAAATAAAAGAGTTTTTTTTCAGTAGTCAGGTACTGGCAGTGCTATAATTAATAATTCAGCAAACTTTATGCATCCAGATTGAATGTTTTGACTCAAATGTGAGCCAGGAGATAACAACCACATTACATGTCAGTCAACTGAACATTTGAAAAATCACTGGTGAAAGTTCAGGTTGGACTGTGAGAAAAAGTTATCCTTTTAGCTAAGTGTAAACTAAACAGTGGGTTTGATAAATATTTCTGACAAGGAGGAAACAACAGATGTGGCTTAGAAATCATAGAGTCAGACTCACAGGCCCTTTGAACTAGAGACAATTTGTATGGTCTCACCCTTTCTCTTCAGTCTTTACACCAATGACACCAAATTAACAGCCTAGGATTTCCACTGTGGAGTCACTCAGTTTCCTGGGCACAGCAATATCCAGGAATCTGAAGTGGAAGAGGAACATGCTCTCAGTAGCCAAGAGAGCGCAGCAGAGAATGTTCTTTCTGAGAAATTTGAAGAAATTAAGCTTGTCACCAAGCCCAATGATCCAATTTTACATAGCGATCATCAAGTCCATCCACACATCATCCAACACCACCCGGTTTGTTTCCTCCACCTCACAAGAACAAACCAAATTATTTTGGAAGGCATAGAGAGGATCATTGGTTGAAGTCCGCCAAAGCTTCAGGACATTTACCGCAGCAGGGTGATGAAGCATGCTGGAAAGATTACAGCTGACCCCGCTCATCCTGGACATCACCCCTTCCAGCCACCCCTCTCTGGCGGAAGATTCAGGGCCATCAAAAAAAGCACAAACAGACATGATAACAACTTTTTCTCCATTTCTCCATAGGCTCTTTATTATTATTCTTTTATTTATTATTCTTTTAGTAACACTTTGCAATGACTTACAATAAACCATTAACTGACCATTATAATTGCTGAGAACAACTCATTAGTTCATCAGAATTTGAAAATAATTCGAAAATGTACAAATGTTTATAAGTGTTTATAAAAGTTATTGGTGTCTATAAATGCCGTACTTGTTTTTCAATTCATTTACAAGACAATCCTTTCATTAATAATAAGATGTACAACATCAGTTCATCCATCCATCCATCCATCCATCCATCCATTATCTTCTGCTTCTCCGGGGTTCGGGTCGCGGGGGCAGCATCCTAAGCAATGAGGCCCAGACCTCCCTTTCCCCAGCCACTTCCACTAACTCTCCAAGGGGGATTCCGAGGCGCTCCCAGACCAGCTGGGTGATATAGTCACGCAAGCGTGTCCTGGGTCTTCCCCAGGGAAGGGAGGCGTCCAGGAGGGAGGCGTCCAGGAGGCATCCTTACCAGATGCCCGAACCACCTCAGCTGACTCCTCTCGATGTGAAGAAGCAGCGGCTGTACTCCGAGTCCCTCACGGATGACTGAACTTCTCACCCTATCTCTAAGGGAGAGTCCAGACACCCTGCGGAGGAAACTCATTTCAGCCGCTTGTATTCGCGATCTTATTCTTTCGGTCATTACCGAAAGATGTTACGTTCTGGCTCTCTCCCTTTAGTTAGGCTGTTATATTCAGACCTGCCGGAGTCATTAGTCACACTCTGATAATTTTTTACATTTTCTGTTCTTCATAAATCCAGTCTAAACTAATTCCTAAATCTTTCCTTCCTCCGAGTTACTGACTGTCCACCGGTCCGGCCCAATACTGATGGATGTCCCACCCTCAAGTCCCCCTGTCCCCCTGATTGACCAGACTGATGGAAGTTTCTGGAACGCAGCTTCTCCACTACAGATCACATCCAAATCTATATGAACTCTAATTGTTTCCACTGTTGATTATACACACCTGAATATATTAGAACTGCGTGGATGTAAAATTGACTTTTCAATGTTTAACTTATAAGTTGTCTGACCAGTGGTAGGATGGTCCCCCCTTTAGATGTGAGTCTTGGTCCTCCCGAGGTTTCTTCCTCCTCCAGCTCTGAGGGAGTTTTTCCTTGCCTCAGCGCTCACGGGGGTTTCTGTATATTCTGTATATTCTGTATATTATGTTCAGTGTTTTGTCTGATTCTCTGTGCTGTGATTCCCATTTTTGTAAAGCTGCTTTGTGACAACATCAGTTGTAAAAAGCGCTATATAAATAAATTTGATTTGATTTGATTTGATTTGATTACCCAAAGCTCATGACCATAGGTGAGGGTGGGAACGTAGATCGACCGGTAAATCGAGAGCCTTGCCTTATGGCTCAGCTCTTTCTTTACCACAACAGACCGGTAAAGAGCCCGCATCACTGCTGACCCAGCACCAATCCGCCTGTCAATCTCCCGCTCCCTTGTACCATCACTCGTGAACAAGACCCCGAGATGCTTGAACTCCTCCACTTGAGGCAAGAGCCTATCCCCGACCCAGAGAGGGCTCTCCACCCTTTTCCGTCTGAGAACCATGGTCTCGGATTTGGAGGTACTGATTCTCATCCCGGCCGCTTCACACTCGGCTGCAAATCCATCCAGCGAAAGCTGAAGTTCGCAGCCTGATGTCCCCAATAGGACCACATCATCTGCAAACAGTAGCGATGTGACCCTGAGGTCACCAAACCGGACACCCTCCATCCCCTGACTGCGCCTAGAAATTCTATCCATAAAAATTATGAATAGAATCGGTGACAAAGGGCAGCCCTGACGGGGTCCAACTCTCACTGGGAAAGAGTCTGACTTACTGCCGGCCATGCAAACCAAACTCCTGCTTCCCACACCTGCCCGCCGCCTCTCACCATGGGCAACTCCAGAAAAGAATAAAGTCCAGCCCCTCTCAAGGAGATTGGACCCAGAGCTGTGTGTTGAGGTGAGCCCGACTATATCTAGCCGGTATCTCTCAACCTCGCGCACCAACTCAGGCTCCTTCCCCGCCAGTGAGGTAACGTTCCAAGTTCTAAAAGCCAGTTTCAGCAACCGAGGATCAGAACACCCACGCCCACGCCTTCGGACACTGCCCGATCCACAAAGCACCGAACCCCTACTACTGCCCCTCCCATTGGTGGTGGGTCGATGGGAGGGGGGACTCATGTAACTCCTTCGGGCTGGGCCCGGCCGGGCACCATGAGTAAATGCCCGGCCACCAGACGCTCGCTGGCGAGCCCCTCCCCCAGGCCTGGCTCCAGGGTGGGGCCCCGGTAACCCTGTTCTGGGCAGGGTACACAAATCCTGTTCTTGTCTTTTCATAGGGGTTATTATGGATCACACTTTGTCTGACCTATCACCTAGGACCAGTTTGCCATGGGAGACCCTAACAGGAGCTTTTGCTCCAGACAACATAGCTCATAGGATCATTCAAGCACGCAAACCCCTCCACCACGATAAGGTGGTGATCCATGGAGAGGCAACATCAGTTCATGTGTACAAATTGTTGGAGCAAATTACTTAATTACTAATAGTGATGTAAGTTTTATATTTTGCCCAGTAAGTACATATGATGACAAAATATCTTACACTATGCCATTAGGTAACTCATGTGTGAAGTTGGAAAATATGGAAACTTTAAATACTTAAAATTGCACCTTTCACATGGAGGGATGTAAAGCGTGTCTGATTCTCAAATCATGTTGTCACGTGAAAATATATGTGCATGCTTTTCTGCACTAATTGTGTCTCCCCCACTCTTCTCTTTCTTCACCTGGTATTCAAAGTTTGTGAATATGTGATAAACTTGAAAAAGCCACATTCAAATGATTTTAGAAACTACAACAGCATGTTGCTCAGTGCTTCATTTTCTCAAAAAAGTCACATGACAGCCACTTCTCATTTTTATTTCAGAAATGCATTAATTATGAACAGTTTCAACTTTAGCTGAATGGCTGGTCTACCAAGTAAGGATGTTTGTAGATTTTTTATGATGTATATATCTTACATTGCCTTTGTCTGTCCCTTCTGCAGCAGGAGCCTGGAGACACCCATCACATTTAAAGGTTGTGGACCGGGCCCTAGAATGTTTCTCATCACAGATCTCAGGGTTAGCATTGGGATGAGCATTTCTTCTAGGATAGTGGTTATATTTGACATTTGGGCATAAAACCAGAATATTCTCCACTGGCTGACACAGTACCAAGGAATATGCACTCCTCTTCATCGATCTTTGGCTGAGGCACAAACATGCAGAAAATTACCTTTTTCTACACACAGAAAATGTCATTTACTGTGGGGAATTTCGCGCATTCATGCTTGGTCTCTGTTTTACTGCCTTTTCTCATTTGGGTGCTGCACTACTCATTAACACTTTTGTCTACTGAGCAGGCTACAGCTGAGTATCTACGCAAATTGTTCTGCTCTTCAGATTGCCTTGCAATGCTTATGGCTTTTTTGAGAGTCAAGTCTTTATCAAATGCATGCACTCAGATAGTCCACTATCGGCTAGCCCTACCTGTCTCCTAGCAGCTCATCATGCGTTAGTCCATACCTGCAGTGCTTGGCAAAAGCATATAAAGCAGTCACAAATTAATCCAAGCTTTCATTTTCTGCATAATATATTTCTGCATATCAAATTGAGTACTTTCTTGACACAAAGAAATAATCGAGGCCATCTCTTACATGCTGACTATGACACTTGTGCTCATCAGTTACACTCTTCATCTCCCATGCAGTAATGAGAATGTTTACCTGGCTGTCCTCTGTGGATGTGTGCAGGTTGCTTGCCAGAAGAAAACGTTCAAAGCAGCATATCCATCTTGAAATTTTGTGAAGTTAAACAGCTACACCTGGGTGCTAAATGTGGCATTCTGACACTTACATTTACACTTGTGTTTTGGCTTCGCTTGGCATACAGCATTCTTCTCCATGATGCTAGTAGCTAGCTCAGTAATTTGCTTTTAGCTCAGCACTTGAGTAGCTACACTAAATTAAAATGTCTCTAAGCTACATAGTAATACAACAACTCACTTCTGACACCATATTGAATCTAATTACTAAAGAATGAGTTCACACTGTTGTAGAACAACAACAATCTCCATTTATTCACAACCAGTTCACATAGCTTGACATTTTTCTAGCTCAGCCGTAAACATGTTCCTGTTCTACATGCCCCACAACTACATCACACATGTGATATCTACTGATTATCCCACAGAGCAGATTGTTCCTCTAAGTTAGTTTTATTCACATTAAGCATAAAGTTAACTTTAAAATAGACAAAGTAAACAAACCAACCTCACAGTGTTGCACTGAATACAGCAGCATTTATTACATATGGATGTTTTTAATGTATAGAAGAAAGGCTGAAACTAGGGCTATTGAAAATATCCAAGTGGTAATGTCAATGGTTATGTCCTCATGTAACGGCTGCATTGCACTTTGGTATGCATTCTATTGCGAAGATAACTCTTGCTATGTACTTGAACATGTCAACCAGGTATCTTTGACAAACTGGGGAAAACCATTTTAGTCACATACTACATACTATCTAATTACTTTTGGGCAGAATCATTATGTGAGCGATATGTTGTAAGCTATTTTTCTATTTGACAGCCATTGTGTTTTTTTTGCTGACTCCTTAGCAAAGTTCCCACTGTGAGGCAACTATGCTGTTTAGATTTTGTCACAATTGCTCACGGGGGCCCCCTTGTGGCTGGGGTCATTTGGCTTTGGGCCATAAAACCCACAGGATGAACCTACATAAAACCCTACTGTACTTATGTACTTTTTCAAGTATTTGTACTTTATTACTACATTTCAATTTTTTGATTATTTTCACTTTTATTGGCTTTAATTTCTCATCTGTCTGTATAAATGCAGAGCTGATGGAGCAAAATCAAGGAAAGCAGTTAGGAAGAAAAATTTCATTCAACTCTTCAGATGTCACCCAAATGCACTGGCATATGCACTGAGGGCATGGCAAAGAAATTATCTTAATTTATAACAACCAATTTCTTTTTGCTGTTCATAGCAAAGCTGCTTGCATATCATTTTCAATCATCTCCATTTCCAGCTTGGTTCTGGGCCCTTGGGGTGCAACATGTTTGTGAGAGAGTTTTTAATACTCTGGACCTCTCCATTTAGCAAAGCAGTGCCTTGAATGCAGTATTCTTCCTTGTATCAGATAAATCTGATGCTTTGTGCTGGCACAGGTGAGGTTGGTGTCACAAACCCTCAAGCCAAACGAGAAAATCCATTTGTCTCCCTCAATAACAGATGCAATACATTAGAGCAGCTATAGCTGCAAATGTTAGAATTTCTTTTCATCTATTACATTATCTAGTATTTTTTCATGATCATACCTTCAACACAGATAGTGTGGTGATAAATTCAACCATTCAAGCTTTGCAAAACACAGAGAAGAACTGAAGAAGCTAAGAAAAGAGAGAGAGATGGATGGATGTGCAGAGGGAGAGATGGAGGAAAGATAGGGGGGTGAAACTTGCTTTGTGAAGGTCAATGATGTCTAGCACTAAGACAGCCCAAGGGACTTAGTGATGCACCAATGTATTGGAGATCTGTGAAGCATGATTACTCCTCATGTGGCACTGCATTAAAGGAGAGAAAAGAGAGAGAAAGCGAGAGATAAATAGGGCAAAATGAAGGGGAAATGGGGCCTTCAGGTGACACACTTCAGTGATGTCATTTCAGTTTATGCCAAAAGTTTCTGCTTCTAAAAAGCAACCGATTGTTTTAGAAGTTTGTCCTTACAATGGAAACATGCTACTATGTAAATGTATTGACCTCTCATGGCCTGACATGTTCATTAGCTCTATTTGAACAAGATTACATTTACATGATGTCCTGGTATAATTTCCTCTTTTACAGTGCTATTTGGTTATTTTATTTCTGTCCTGTATGTCTGTATTTTTCTCCCTACTACTCTGAGAAAATTTGAGTTACATGTAACTCCTTCAGTGGTAACTGCACGCTGTTGACTGGATACTTTTGGTTAGTAAACTATTCTCAATCCAGCAGTGCCACTGAGGTGTTTAAGAACTTCAACAGCACTGCTATGTCTGATCCACTCATACCAGCTCAGCACACGCTAACACAGTACTATGACATGTCATTGCAGTGCTGAGAATGATTCATCACCCAAATAATACCTGCTCTGTGGTGGTCTTGTAGGGACCCTACTCACCGAAGGACAGGGTATAAGGGATGAACAAATTATGCCCAAAAACAGACAGATTACATTTCAGTCATGTCCATTTCTTAAAAGAAAAGATTTTATTTCCATATGCAGTAAGTTATATTTGGTAGTATGGCACTGTTCTAGGACCTCACTGTCCTTCTATTTGTGTACATGGAAAGCCTAAGGCAGCAAGAGTAGCAGAAAGACCATCCTTACGGTACAAAACAGAGCAGGCTTCAATGACCAACATGACATTGAGTCAGACACAGCATGAAGGAGGAGTTGGAGCTAGGTTGCAAAGTGGCGTACAGAGGTGTGGCGAGAATGGGCAGGCCAAAGAAATTTAAAATAAACAGGCTGATGAATTTAGCCAATTGTATGCATAGTGTCTTAACTCCATTGGCAAGCAGAGGAGTCAGGATGTCAAGACAAGTGTGCATTTTCCTTCCATAGATGGCTGTCTTAAAAGGACCCACCACTTCCATAGTCAGCATTTTGCATGGCTTAGCAGGAAAGGGCACAGGTTGAAGAGGAGCAGGCAAAAGTTTGTCACATTTGTCTGATGACTAGCACAGCTGACAGGAAACGATCTGTTCTTTAACCACTGCATCCATCCGTGGTCACCAGTATAGGACCTGCAAACATTTCTTGTTGTGTACAATGCCCTGATGACCTTCATAGGCCAATACTACTAAGGCACGGCGCAGTGAAATTGATACAATGAGAAAAGTTGAGTTTGTGTATGACCTTATTGAATAACTGCCAAGGTGGCTGAAGATTCAAGGAAGAGGAATGCCAGCCATGGTCAATCTGAGAGCGCAGCAGACACATTTTGGAGCAGGAGGAGGAAGCAGTGGTAAATTCACTTGGTGAGACAGCAGTTAGTGAAGTAGACTGCATGGCTACAAATTCATGCTCAGTAGCCAAATCCTGGCTGGCTTGAAACAATTTTTGGGGCATTCATGGGCTGGAGGGTGGGCGGGAGGTTGCTGGCTCAATCCTCAGATGTTCTGCAAGATGTTCTTTGTCTGGCTGAATGCCTTGTGCTGTGAGGGTGTGACCAAGGAAGCATAATCAAGACTGGCTAAACCATCATTTTGATGCACACATTTTGCTAATGACACTCGTGTGTCTCTATTTAATAATGTCATCCAAATAATTGGTCACATTTGATAAGCCCTGCAGGATTGTAGCCATCATTTTCCAAAAGGCAGACGGTGCTGTGGTCAAACTATACAAAATTTGGTAGAATCTGAGAAGTTAGACTGTCAGGTCCCAGCTATCTGAGTGGAGCAGCACTTGACGATATGCACTCTGCAGGTCGATCATTGAGAATACTGTGGCCCCTCTCAGTAGTGAAAATAACTTGTAGGTAAGTGGATTGCTGCCCATTTCTTTATTGGCTTCTCTGAGATTGAAATACGTTTGGATGTTGCCCATTTTTCTAAGTGTTGATGATTGTAGAAACCCTGAGAAAGCATCTTTTCAACTAGCATTTGCACAGACAGAGCAGTGAGTGCAGTTTTTGTCAGACAGGAGCAGCTGTGTGTGAGAGAATTACTTTGTGGACAAAACCTTTTGCACAGGCCAGAATACCTGAAGGAGGAGATGATGTGTAGAGGTGCCTGATAGGGCTGGGCTCTGAAGCTGAAGGCAGGGAGTAGATGAACATTGGCCTTTAAAGCAGGCTAAAGCAGCTTAAACGGGTGCCCTAAAATGTTCTATCATGGTGTAGAGAGGAAGAGAAATGGAGTAGGGATAATCTTAAAGGAACAGATTGTGAAAAGTGTTCTGGGTGTAAAGAGAGTGTCAGACAGGATTATGAGCCTGAAGTTGGAGGTTGATGGTGTAATTTTGAATGTGGTCAGTTCATGTGCACCACAGGTTGGTTGTCAGTTAGAGGAGAAAGAGGAATTTTGGAGTAAGATGGATGAAGTGGTAGATGGTGTCCCTAGAGAGGAGAGATTAGTGATTGGTGCAGACTTCAATGGACATGTTAGTGAAGGGAACAGAGTGGATGAAGAGGTGCTGGATATGTATGGTGTGAAAGACAGAAATGCGGAAGGTCAGGTGGTGGTAGATTTTGCAAAGAGAATGGAAATGGCTGTGGTGAACACGTATTTTCAGAAGAGGGAAGAAAACAGGGTGACATACAAGAGTGGAGGGAGGTGCACACAGGTGGATTATATCCTTAGCAGGAGATGCCACCTAAAGGAGAGGCAGTTCAGGGAAAAATTGCAACAGGCCCTTGGGGGCAGTGAGGAGCTACCTGAGGACTGGGAAACTACAGCCAAGGTGGTGAGAGTAACTGGCAAAAATGTGTTGGGTGTTTGTCTGGTCAGTGGAAAGAAGACAAGGAAAGTTGGTGGTGGAATGAGGAAGTCCAGGAGAGTATTCAGAAGAAGAAGGCAGCTAAGAAAAAGTGGGATAACCAGAGAGATGAAGGAAGTAGGCAGGAGTACTGTGAGGCTAGTCGCATAGCGAAAAGAATGGTGGCAAAGGCAAAGGCTCAGGCCTATGATGTGCTGTATGAGAGGCTGGCCAATAAAGAAGGAGTAAAGGACTTGTATTGTTTGGCTAAACAGAGAGAAAGAGTTGGAAAGGATGTACAGCAGGTTAGGCTGATAAAGGATAGAGAGGGAAATGTACTAGTGAGTGAACAGAGAGTGTCGAGTAGATGGAAGGAGTACTTTGAAGAACTAATGAATGAGGAAAACGAGAGAGAGAGGAGGACAATGGGGAGAGAGATAATGGATCAGGAAGTGCAGAGAATTGGTAAGGTGGAAGTGCGGGCAGCTTTAAAAAGGATGAAGAATGGAAAGGCAGTTGGTCCAGATGACATGCCTGTGGAGGTATGGAGATGTTTAGGAGAGAAGGCAGTGGACTTTTTAACCAGGTTGTTTAACAAAATCCTGGAGAGTGAGAGGATGCATGATGAGTTGAGAAGCAGTGTACTGGTCCCCATTTTTTAAGAACAAGGGTGATGTGCAGAGCTGCAGTAACTACAGAGGAATAAAGTTGATGAGCCACACCATGAAGGTATGGGAAAGAGTTGTTGAAGCAAGGCTAAGGCGAGAGGTTCAGATCAGTGAGCAGCAGTTTGGTTTCATGCCCAGAAAGAGTACCACAGATGCAATTTTTACGTTGAGAGTGTTGATAGAGAAGTACAGAGAAGGTCAGAAGGAGCTACATTATCTCTTTGTGGATCTAGAGAAGGCATATGATACGGTGTCAAGACAGGAACTGTGGTACTGTATGAGGAAGTCAGGTGTAGCTGAAAAGTATGTTAGGGTGGTGCAGGACATGTATGAGGATAGTGAGACAGTGGTGAGGTGTGCAGTTGGAGTTACATCAGGGATCAGCTTTGAGCCCCTTCTTGTTTGCAATGGTGATGGACAGGTTGACAGATGAGGTCAGGCAGGCGGCTCCATGAACCATGATGTTTGCAGATGACATTGTAATCTGTGGTGAGAGTAGAGAGCAGGTGGAAGAGACTCTGGAGAGGTGGAGGTTTGCACTGGAGAGGAGAGGAATGAAGGTCAGTAGAGACAAGATGGAATACATGTGTGTGAATGAGAGGGGCCTCCCTCTCATTCACACACATGTATTCCATCTAGTCTCTACTGACCTTCATTTCTTGCACACCTGCCTAGGTGGAAAGGTGAAGATGCAAGGAGTAGAGGTCGTAAAGGTGGATGACTTCAAATATCTTGGGTCAACCTTCCAGAGCAATGGACAGTGTAGAAAAGAGGTGAAGAAGAGGGTGCAGGCAGGATGGAATGGGTGGAGACGGGTGTCAGGGCTGATGTGTGACAGAAGGATAGCAGCAAGAGTGAAAGGGCAGGTTTACAAGACAGTAGTACTTCCTGCTATGATGTATGGTTTGGAGACTGTAGCTGGAGGTGGCGGAGATGAAGATGCTAAGATTTTCATTGGGAGTGACAATGATGGACAACATTAGAAATGTGCAGATCCGAGGGACAGTGAAGGTGGAGCAGTTTGGAGATAAAGCCAGATAGGCCAGGTTGAGATGGTTTGGACATGTGTTGAGGAGGAATAGTGAATATATTGGTCAAAGAATGTTGGAGATGGAGCTGCCAGGTAGAAGGAGACGAGGTAGACCTCAGAGTAGGTTTATGGATGTAAATGTAGAGGTGGCAGTGGATAGGGCAAGATGGAGGCAAATGATCCGCTGTGGCAACCCCTAAAGGGAGCAGCCGAAAGAAGAAGAAGAAGTCTGTGTAATAGTTTAAACAATGAAATGCAGGTTTTCCCTGAGAGACATGAATTTACAAAGCTTGTTATTTATTGAACTGCAAATTTAAGCTTACAGAATCACAGAACTACAGGGCAACAACACTGTGCAAATCACTGTATCAAGAAGATACAAAATTAAAGGATTCACTAGAGTCTGAGTCTGAGACTGATATACCTGTTCTCATAAAAAGCTCTCTAACTGGATAATAATTAGCACCAGCAGATGCAACCATGGTGTTCCTCCGGCTAGTAAAATGCCAACTTGCACATGTGCTGTCCCACAGATTACAGACACACTCTCTGATTAAAAACTCACTCCAGGCAGCCAACTTCACCTTACGTTTCCAGAGACGCAAACATTTTACAAATCATACCAGTTTCACCAACATACAAAATAAAACCCCTTATTAATTTTATTTAAAAGGCATAAAGGCATAGCTATCCTGCTGAGCTGGCTATGCTTAAAACAAACTACAATGTAGTTGTAGTAGCCATATTACTACTACTCCAAGAGGCAGCAGGTTACCATACACACTGAAGTAGTGTACCTACTGTGAAGACCTCCAAGCAGGACCCATTACATTCTTTTGCAGTAGTTATATTTGGTGGCAAGGCTCTGTTCTCCCTGCCCTTCTATGTGCACACATGAAAATCCCCAAGCAAAGAAACAGCATAAAGACCTTTCCAAATGACCATATCAGGTAAACATTGGTTAGCAGGAGAGTGCAAAATGGCTTGCAGAGGAGCTGTGAGAATGGGCAGGCTAAAGTTAAATAAATGCCCAGACAAATTTTGCCAGTGGTATGCGTAGCAGGTGATTAGTGAGCCATCAGCTGATTGAGATCAGCTGATAACTGCTGGTGATTTGAGATTGGGACCTGAGTTTGAATTGGTGGCTTGCCTAAACTAACAGTATACTCAAATCTGCAACTGTAGAGCTACAAACTGCACCTGTATAGGAAATGTTTGAAGTATATTTTAGAATACATGCACATTTTTCTACCTACATCTTTCCCATTTCACTGGTCCAGTATTTGTTTTGGCTTGACTAGACATCCAAAATGAGTAATAGAATAGAATAGAATAGAATTCAACTTTATTGTCATTGCGTATGTCGCAGGTACAAAGCAACGAAATGCAGTTTGCATCCATCCAGAAGTGCTTAGCAGAAATATAAATATGTATGTTACAATGTACAGTAAGTATAGTATACACAGGTTAAAAAAATATGAGGGGGTATGAACATGAAGGGGGTTATACAGTTTATAAACAAGAATGTACAGATTATAAATATGAAGGGGTATAAAGTATTATGAACTATGAATAAATATGAGGGATTATAAAGTACTATGAACAGGTTATAAATATGAAGGGGGATAAGTATGTACTTATGAACAGGTATTTAGTATTTACACAGTATATACAATAATGGGCAGTATATACAGCAGATGTAAGTGCCGGTAAGTGGTGTTGAGTGGTGTGTAAGTCTGTGTGTTATTGGTGTGTGTTAGGGTACAGTCCATTGTTATTTGTTAGGTATCAGGAGGCAGAGTTCAGGAGTGTGACAGCTGTTGGTAAGAAGCTGTTCCAGTACCTGGTGGTCTTGGTCCGGAGCCTCCTGTAGCGCCTCCCAGAGGGCAGGGGGGTGAAGAGTCTGTGTGCTGGGTGACTGGGTTCTTTGATGATTTTCCCAGCCCTCTTCAGACACCGCTTCCTGTAGATGTCCTCTATGGCAGGAAGTGGTGCACCGATGATGCGCTGGGCAGCTTTCACCACCCTCTGCAGCACCTTCCGGTCTGAGGTAGAGCAGCACCCGTACCATACTGTGATGCAGTTGGTCAGGATGCTCTCAATGGTGCAGCGATAGAAGTTCACCAGGATGTCTGGGACAGGTGGTTCATCCTCAGCCTCCTCAGAAAGAAGAGGCGCTGGTGAGCCTTCTTTACCAGCTTGGAGCAGCTGGTCGTCCAGGTGAGATCCTTGGAGATTTGGACACCAAGGAACTTGAAGCTGTTCACACGCTCCACTGCCGTCCCCTTGATGTGGATGGGTGGATGTTGGTCAGGATTCCTTCTGAAGTCCACAATGAGCTCCTTAGTTTTCTCAGCATTGAGCAGAAGGTTGTTTGTGTCGCACCACTCAGCCAGACGATCCACCTCCTCCCTATAGGCTGTCTCATCGTTGTTTTTGATGAGGCCAAGCACCGTGATGTCATCTGCAAACTTAATGATGGTATTGGAACCATCGACAGGCTTGCAGTCATGGGTGAAGAGGGAGTAGAGGAAGGGACTCATCACACAGCCTTGTGGTACACCGGTGTTTATGGTGATGGTGGATGAGCAGTGGTTGTCCAACTGGATATGTTGGGGTCGGTTGGTCAGGAAGTCCAGTAACCAGTTGCACATGAGGGAACTAATACCCAAGTCTGTGAGTTTTGTGATGAGTTTTGAGGGGATGACTGTGTTGAATGCTGAACTGAAGTCTACAAACATCATCCTGACAGAGGTATTTTTATTGTCCAGGTGTGAGAGGACAGAGTGCAGTGCTATGGAGACTGCATCTTCTGTTCTCCTGTTCTGGCGGTATGCAAATTGGTGGGCGTCCAGGGTGGGGGGGAGACAGGATTTGAGCTGTGCTAGGACCAGCCGCTAAAAGCACTTTGTGATGATGGGGGTGAGGGCTACCGGGCGGTAGTCATTCAGTCGTGATGGTTTGGAATTTTTAGGTATCGGGACGATGGAGGTGGTTTTGAAGCAGCTTTGTACCACAGCACGGGCCAAGGACAGGTTGAATATGTCCGTCAGCACTCCTGCCAGCTCACCAGAACATGTTCTGAGAACACGTCCAGGGATGCCATCAGGACCCGCAGCCTTGTCGGCTTTAATCCTGCCCAGCGCCACTCCTACATCAGTGGGAGAAAGAGTCAGTGGTTGGTGGTCTGCAGACACATCTGCCTTGGTTGCAGTTGTTGGGTTCCCTTTCTCAAAACGAGCATAGAAATTGTTGAGCTCGTTGAGGAAGGAAACATCAGAGGAGGTGGGGGAGGGGTTGATGGTCTTGTAATCTGTCATAATCTGGAGTCCTTGCCACATACGCCGGGGGTCGGAGTTGGAGAAGTGTTCTTCTACCTTCCCTTTGTAGTGGTGTTTGGCCTTTTTGATGCCCTTCTTCAGCTCAGCCCTGGCTGCACTGTAGGCCTGTCCATCTCCCGACCTGAAGGCGATGTTGCGGGCCTTCAGCAGGAGACGAACATCCCGGTTCATCCAAGGCTTTTGGTTGGGGTACATGGTGATCTGTTTCTGGGTGGTGACACTGTCTATAGTGGTGGAGATGTAGTCCAGTACAGATGAGGCGTACTGATCCAAGTCTGTGTGAGTGAACATATTCCAATCAATTTTTTTAAACTGGTCCTGGAGCACGGCGTCTGTCCCCTCTGGTCACACTTTTATTGTCCTCACAGTGGGTTTCACACGTTGGATGAGTGGTGAGTATCGAGGTGTGAGGAAAAGGAAGAGATGCTCAGATTGTCCAATGTGGGGGAGGGGTGTTGCTTTGTATGCCCCAGGCAGGTTGGAATAAACATGGTCCAAAGTCTTGTACCCTCTGGTGTGGCAGGAGACATGTTGGTGGAATCTGGGGAGGACTGTTTTCAGGTTGGAGTGGTTGAAGTCACCAGCAACAATAAAAGCAGCCTCAGGGTGTTTGGTCTGGTGTTTGCTAATGGCTGCATAGTTCTTTCATAGGCAGCTTAGCATTAGCGTCCAGGGGTACATACGCTACAGTGATTATGATGCAGTTTATTTCTCTTGGGAGATAATGAGGTCTGCATTTGACCATTATAAATTCCACATTAGGTGAGCATTGTCTCTCGGTAGTAACAGAGTTTGTGCACCAAGCTTTGTTAATATAAATGCACAAACCTCCACCTCTGGTCTTGCTGGAGTCTTCTGCTATCCTATCAGCTCGGTGTATGTGTCGTCCTGCTAACTCAATAGCGTTGTCCGGGCAGCCGTTGTTTAGCCATGTTACAGTGAAAATCATGACGTTTGAATCCATAATCTGTCTGTCGTTGGTGATGGAGAGCCGTATTTCGTCCATTTTGTTAGCCAGAGAACGGACATTGGCGAGGAAAATGCTGGGTAAGGGCAGCCGGTGTGGTATAAGCTTTAGCTTAGCTCGTAGCCCTACGCGCCTACATCGCCTTTGTTTACGTTCTCGGCGCCGTCTGCGTGCACTTCCGCCCGGCCGGGAAGAGTATGCAGCCTCCGGTGTTCTGGAGATCTCTGGAATGAGTCGGAGATCGGCGATAAAACTGAGGTTTGAGTACTGATGTCCAGAAGCTCCTGTCTGCTGTAGAACAGCAACGCCAAGCAATTTGAGATAAAAAGTCCAGTCAAAAGTAGACAGAAAACCGTTAAAAAGCAGATTCTGGAGAGACGCTGAGCCTCGCGTTGTTCACGCGCCGCCATCTTGTTCGTTTATGTATAATGAGATAAGTGAGTGTGTGTCTTGGTGAAAGAGTTTTTTTCAGCTGATTATTGTTACATTGTAATTCTTGATCTGTTGCAGGAAAGTCATCTGTTGTTGCTGCTCAGACATAACTTGGTCATCTGTAGGCTGGGCAACTGTACTAAATTTCCACTGGTGAGTTTCTTGCTGATAGCAAAATGTGTCACTCTTTAGTAGTGCAGATAAGGGTCTTGTGGGCTGTGTTCTGTGATTGATAAATTGAGTTGCAGGTGTTTATCTGTGATGCAAAGCATTTGGAGAGGAAGAGGTCTGTGTCAATGACTTGCCATGGCTGTTCTGAGATTGAATGTGATCACTGGTTGCTTTGGGTGGGCTGTTTAGGAATTAGTAATTTTATAGTCTCTCTATTTTCACAGGCTTAAAAGAAATGGGAAAGTTGATTGATAAGCAGTTTCATAGCCAAGTGTGGTCTGTTACATCATTATTTAAGATTAAGTATATAAAAGGTCTGAAGTTCATTTCAAGCATTGAATATGCATTTGGTAGCCATTTGTGGTAACACTGAATATGGACCAAAAATGTGTCGATGCAATTGAAGCGATCCATCATCACAAAAAATTACTTGTACCAGAATGATGGGAAGAGAAGAGTATAGAGAATTCAGTCCATCCATCCATTATCTTCCGCTTCTCCGGGGTTCAGGTTGCGGGGGCAGCATCCTAAGCAATGAGGTCCAGACCTCCCTTTCCCCAGCCACTTCCACTAGCTCTCCAAGGGGGATTCCGAGGCGCTCCCAGGCCAGCTGGGCGATATAGTCACGCCAGCATGTCCTGGGTCTTCCCTGGCGTCTCCTCCCAGGTGGACTTGCCTGTGACACCTCCCAAGGGAGGCGTCCAGGAGGCATCCTAACCAGATCAGCTGGCTCCTCTCGACGTGAAGAATCAGCGGAGGAAACTCATTTCGTCCGCTTGTATTCGCGATCTTATTCTTTCGGTCATTACCCAAAGCTCATGACCATAGGTGAGGGTGGGAACGTAGATCGACCGGTAAATCGAGAGCCTTGCCTTATGGCTCAGCTCTTTCTTTACCACAACAGACCGGTAAAGAGCCTGCATCACTACTGACCCAGCACCAATCCACCTGTCAATCTCCTGCTCCCTTGTACCATCACTCGTGAACAAGACGCCGAGATACTTGAACTCCTCCACTTGAGGCAAGAGCCTATCACCGACCAGAGTGGGCTCTCCACCCTTTTCCGCCTGAGAACCATGGTCTTGGATTTAGAGGTACTGATTCTCATCCCGGCCGCTTCACACTCGGCTGCAAACCGATCCAGAGAAAGCTGAAGATCGCGGCCTGATGTCCCCAATAGGATCACATCATCTGCAAACAGCAGCGTTGTGACCCTGAGGTCACCAAACCAGACACCCTCCATTCCCTGACTGCGCCTAGAAATTCTATCCATAAAAATTATGAATAGAATCGGTGACAAGGGGCAGCCCTGACGGAGTCCAACTCTCACTGGGAACGAGTCTGACTTAATGCTGGCCATGCGAACCAAACTCTTTTTTTGATGCAGGCTTTGTGTGTACAGGGCCTGAATGGCTCATAGCAAAGAGCCATGTACCCCGTACTCCTGAAGCACCTCCCACATAATACCCCGGGGAACACAGTTGAATGCCTTCTCCAGATCCACAAAGCACATGTGGACTGGTTGGGCAAACTCCCATGAACCCTCCAGAATCCTCGAGAGGGTGAAGAGTTGGTCCAGTGTTCCACGACCAGGGCAGAAGCCTCACTGCTCCTCCTTGATCCGAGGTTCGACTATAAGCCGGACTCTCTTCTCCAGTACCCCTGCATAGACCTTACCAGGGAGGCTGAGGAGTGTGATTCCCCTGTAGTTGTAACACACCCTCCGGTCCCCTTTTTTAAAAAGTGGCACCACCACCCCAGTCTGCCAATCCAGTGGCACCGCCCCCGATGTCCACGCAATGTTGAAAAGGCGTGTCAGCCAAGACAACCCCACAACATCCAGAGCCATGAGGAACTCAGGGCGGATCTCATCCACCCCTGGAGCCTTGCCACCAAGGAGCTTCTTAACTACCTTAGCGACTTCGGCCTCAGTAATGGACAAGCCTATTCCCATGTCCCCAGACTCTGCCTCCTCACTGGAGAACGTGTCGGTGGGATTGAGAAGGTCCTCAAAGTATTCCTTCCACCGCCCAATGACTTCAGTCGAAGTCAGCAGCACACCATCTCCACCATATACAGTGCTAGTGGCACACTGCTTTCCCCTTCTGAGTCGTCTGACGGTTTGGAAGAATCTTTTCGGAGCGGACTTAAAGTCACTTTCCAAGGCCTCACCAAACTCCTCCCACACACAGGTTTTTGCCTTGGCGACGGCTGAAGCCGCAGATAGCTTGGCCTGTTGATACCTGCCAGCTGCCTCTGGTGTCCCACAGGCAAACCATGGGACTCCAAGGAGTAGGACTCCTTCTTCAGCTTGACGGCATCTCTCACTTGGGGTGCCCACCACCGGGTTTGAGGATTACCGCCCCGACAGGCACCAACTACCTTACGGTGACAGCTACAGTCAGCTGCTTCAACAATGGAGGAACGGAACATGGCCCATTCTGAGTCAATGTCCCCCACCTCCCCGATATCTGGTCAAAGTTCTGACGAAGGTGTGAGTTGAAGATCAATCTGACAGGTTCTTCTGCCCGACATTCCCAGCAAACCCTCACTATACGTTTGGGCTTGCCTGGTCTGACTGGCATCTTCCCCCACCACCTGATCCAACTCACCACCAGGTGGTGATCAGTTGACAGCTCAGCTCCTCTCTTTACCCGAGTGTCCAAAACACATGGCCGCAATGACATGACTACAAAGTCAATCATTGAACTGCGGCCTAGGGTGTCCTGGTGCCATGTGCACTTATGCACATCCTTGTGTTCAAACATGGTGTTCGTGATGGACAAACTGTGGTTTGCACAGAAGTCCAAAAACTGAACACCACTCGGGTTCAGATTAGAGAGGCCATTCCTCCCAATCACACCCCTCCAGGTCTCATTGTCATTGCCCACGTGAGAGTTAAAGTCCCCCAGTAGGACAATAGAGTCTCTAGGAGGAGCACTTTCAAGCACCCCTCCCAAGGACTCTAAGAAGGCTGGGTACTCTGAACTGCTGTTCAGTGCATAAGCACAGACAGCAGTCAGGACCCCAACCCGAAGGCGTAGGGAAGCTATCCTCTCGTCGACCGGAGAAAACCCCAACATACAGGCACCGAGTCGAGGGGCTATGAGAAAGCCCACACCTGCCCGCCGCCTCTCACCATGGGCAACTCCAGAAAAGAATAAAGTCCAGCCCCTCTCAAGGAGATTGGACCAAGAGCCCAAGCTGTGTGTTGAGGTGAGCCCGACTATATCTAGCCGGTATCTCTCAACCTCGCTCACCAACTCAGGCTCCTTTCTCGCCAGTGAGGTAACGTTTCAAGTTCCAAAAGCCAGTTTCAGCAACCGAGGATCAGAACGCCAAGGCCCACGCCTTTGGACACTGCGATCCACAAAGCACCGAACCCCTACTACTGCCCCTCCCAGTGGTGGAAGGGGGACTCATGTAATGCACCATGATGGGCTGACGAGCCCCTCCCTGAGGCCTGGCTCCAGGGTGGGGCCCCGTTAACCCTGTTCCAGGCAGGGTACACAAGTCCTGTTTTTGTCTTTTCATATGGGTTATTATGGATCACACTTTGTCTGACCTGTCACCTAGGACCAGTTTGCCATGGGAGACCCTACCAGGAGCTTTTGCTCCAGAAAAAATAGCTCCTAGGATCATTCAAGCATGCAAACCCCTCCACATGATAAGGTGGTGATCCATGGAGAGGTAGAGCATTCCGTATTGATTATAAAATCCTTTTATTGACTTATAAAGCCCTACATGGTCTTGCTCCCGAGTACTTACAAGACCTTGTTTCTCATTATGAGCCATCATGACCACTCAGATCACAGAGTGCTGGCTTATTAATAGTCCCCAGAATTCAGAAGATTTCAGCTGGGGAAGAGCTTTTTCTTATAAAGCCCCCAAACTCTGGAATGATCTTCCAGAAACTGTTCAGGACTCAGACATAGTCTCAATCTTTACCACTAGACTGAAAACTCACTTGTTCAGTTTAGCTTTTGGTAGGCAATGTTCCCCCCTAGATAAAGGCAGCAGATCCAGGGGGCCATGGACACAGGACATTATAGTAAACTGAGACACTGGTGCTATCATCCTGCTGCTGTGGACGGTGGAGCGGAGGGATGCCAAACTGTTTCAGAGTGCTGCCGTGTCTGTGTGTCCTTCTGGTTCTCTGCTTTTAGCTAAGCTGTCATAGTCAGATCTGCCAGAGTCATTAGCCACACTCTGTAAATGTTTACACCCCCTGTTTATGTACAAATGGATAGAATAAAACTAATTCCATCTCCCTGCTTTCTTTCCGAGTATACTATCACACATATGTCCGGCCAGACACTGAAGAACGACTGACTGCTGAGCCCTCCTGCTACCCACTTCAGACCAGCTGCCCACACCCCAGCTGCCACCACCTGCCTTAGACTAGCTGCCCACCCTACACTGATATTCTCATGGACTCCTAGCTATTCCTAATACCAATATTACTGCTATTAATATTAGTAGTATAATCACATGTAGGTAGTTTGACCAGAGGAGGATGGGTCCCACCTGATGAGCCTGGTTCCTCCCAAGATTTCTTCCTCAGTTCTGAGGGGGTTTTTCCTTGCCACTTTTGCCCCTGGCTTGCCCACCGGGTGGGGGGGGGGGGTTGTACATTCGTACACTCCTGTTAAAATTTTGTCTTTTCCGAAATTCTGTAAAGCTGCTTTGTAACAGCATCTGTTGTAAAAAGCGCTATACAAATAAATTTGATTTGATTTGATTAGAGAAGGAAACAATTGGCTTATGATCCAAAGCATACCACATTCAAACGTGGTGGAGGCACTGTTATGGCACGGGCATGTATGGCTGCCAAAGGAACTTAGTCACTGGTGTCTTTGACAATGTGACTGCTGATAGAAATAGCTAGGATGAATTAAGTGTATAGAGATGAAAGCCTTAGTGCAAGTTCTGCCAGGGAGACTCCAATGCTATGTCACTCATTACTCTGACCAATCACAAGCATCTACATCGTCTTTAAAATGATTCGACTTACATTTCTATTTTGTCACCTTCAGATACTGATGTTTTGTCATTCTGATTCACATAGCTGACATGAGAAGTTTCTGACTCTGACGGTGAGCTTGTTGCCCTGCATCTACACACAGAAGTGCTGTATTCAGGACCAGAAATTTCCCTGATTTCATTGCTTGTTCAAAAGGATTGAGCAGCTAATGTTAATCATAACATACCAGTTAGCAGTGTTTTTTCGAGGGATGCTATCCAGCATGCTATGATCACTCAGTAGGCTGTTCCTATGTAGTTGCTGTGTTCAAAAATGAAGCTATATGACACTACTAATAAAATGTACCTGTTTTGATGTAGTAATTCTCACAATTTATTGCAACATGGACATTTATCCCAAGCTTTCATAATGCATGTATGGACCTCCCAAGCAATTACTATGAGCCCATTGCTAGAGCAAACGCAATGTATGTTGAGGCCTGTTGCCTGAGTATGGGTCCATTGCCTGAGAAAACACAAAGCATCTGTGGACCTGTCACCCCAATGAATACAATGCACGTGTGGGCCTGTCGTACTAACAAATGCAATGCATGTGTGAGCCAGTCACCCGAGTAAAACGCAATGCTTGTGTGAGCCTGTCACCCTAACAAATTAAATGCATGCATGGGCCCATCGTCCTATCGAATGAAATGCATGTGTTCCTCAGCAAGCCTAGTGCATGTGTGGGCTCACTGCCCAAAAAGCATAATGTGTAGGCTTGTTGCCCTATGCATATAGTGCATGTGTGGGCTCTGCCCAGCAGACATAGTGCATGTGTGGGCTTGTTGCCCGAGTGAACATAGTGCATGTGTGGGCTTGTGGCCCTACGCACATAGTGCATATGTGCTTGTTGCCCTGCAGACATAGTGCATGTGTGGGCTTCTTGGCAGCCCTACTAACTATTGTTTAAATAAAATAATGCAGTAACTAATTACCGATAAGTTAAACATGAATTTCTTGTTCTCAACCAGCTCTCTGCAGCATCAAGGCCTTGGTCTCAGCCTGTAAATTTTGGAAGTTCCATATTAACCTGACATTCATTTTTAAACTTAACACCACCTTATGTACTTCAGGTGACCTATTGTGCTAGAGCACATAAGACCTGTCACTTATTGCACCAACCACAATGGGCTCAGTGTTCTCAGAACCATTCACTTTTTCACTCAATCATAACATACACAATAATTAAAAGCACCTAGTACATTTTAATCCGTAATATACCTGCACTTACTACTAATACTCACAATTTATCACCAATCTGCTGATCTGCTAATATATGCTGATATATATTTGCTAATAATGTCTCTTATGTTTCTTTTCAGACTACTTGGTCCAGGTAAAGCCTTCTCCGGTGAGTAACTATTATCTTATATGATCTTTTGGGGTAGGGTCTAGACATTTGAAGACGTGGGCCAAAGACTTTTAAAAATATTATTGTAAAAAAGCCCAGCTGTGATAGTTATTGGTTTGTCATACTATTTGTGAGTTTTAGTCAGGCAGGTGGTTAGCCACCTATGTTAATCAGTTTGAAGCCCCTCTAGGCCCCCTAATTGTCAGTTAAGCAAGGGGCAAGGTTGAGTAGCAGCAGGCTGACTCTCTATTCAGACAGTATGGTGTGCGTGCATCTAACAGTGAGTTTAGCCACTAGAAGTATATTTATATTGATTCTAGTGTAATATTCTTTCTGTTATTTAGATGTTCTAATCCTATTGCTGTTAGGTGTGATGTTTGACTAGATGCTAATCGATGCTGATCGCGATTAACATGCTAACACAGTATTTAGCTTATTGTTAGCCTCAGTGCTGCTTGTTCATGCTTAGTTCAGGCTTATTTGTGTTCTATCTACCTTATTTTGCTAAGTTATGGACTAGCTACGTATGGCTAAGTGATTTATATGCAAATTGTGTGATAAGATATGGCTACGCTACGTGTATATTGCTGCTATTGCTAAGTTAAGCTTATTGATATACACTAGCCATTTTTTCCTTTTCATTTCTCTCATTTCAAAACCACACTAACACATTACTATATATCCACTCACGCAAGCTATCGTAGAGCAGATTCTGAGCACTCTTCAGCTATCTGATATAGTATAACCATCTTGTTACCTCTGTGTTGTGGGTGTGAAGATTAAATAAAATCTCTTTCTGAAAGATATAACTTGACTCGTGTTCTAACCGGACACTCTGCAGAGGTTGCCACCGGAAATAAGAAACAGCAGTACATAGTCATAATCCTTTTCATGGTCCTTCGAGCCAGATCTGGCAAGTTCTGCAGCTTAGCCATGTCGACCACAGGAAAGAATGAGAGCAGTGGTCATATCAATCCTAGTCAGTCACCCACAACACACGAAGACCCAGATGGAGATAGATCGAAGTCATCAGGAGTTGAGAAGTGCATGTATATTCTCGCTGAAGAGAACACACTCCTGAGACGCACTTTAGAAGAAATGAAAGAGAGCTATGGAGAGCTATGTTACATTCCCATTCCTATGGCCACGGAGCCACCGCCACATCTTCCAGATCAAGCTCACCTGTTTCACAGTGTCTGGATACATTTTCAAGAGATCAGCTGGATCTGCGTCCTACACAGCCTATGTCGGCATCATGGCCAGTTCAGGGCAATGGGCAGCATACAACAGAACAAGCTGAGATCGAAGAAATAACTGAAGGCATCGAAAGCTTAGAGCACTGGCCTAGTTATGACCAGAAGCAGGGAAGTAGACACCAGAGCAGAGAGACAAGTCACCGCCGTGAACTACTTCCACAATGTGGCCTGTCTTTACATAAAGACCCTCTTCCTGATTCAGCCAGGCATCGGAATCATCCTCGCAGATCTTCACCGTCCCATGCATATCATTATGCGAGTACACCTGCTGACTATCCTCATGACCATTCAAGCCAGTATAGATACAACACACCAAGAGGCTATGATTCAAGTCATTATAAGGGCCGCAGTCGCTATGAGCCATTCAGCTCACCTGAGCGCCATCAGTAGCATCTTCCAGCAGAGCGTGAGTTCACCTACCGGGGACCTAAGCCAAAGATTCCTGACTTTATCCATGAAGATCCACGTT
The DNA here is from genome assembly GCF_015220715.1 of Pygocentrus nattereri. Classification (NCBI taxonomy): domain Eukaryota; kingdom Metazoa; phylum Chordata; class Actinopteri; order Characiformes; family Serrasalmidae; genus Pygocentrus; species Pygocentrus nattereri. The sequence goes on from NC_051235.1 coordinate 10,583,613, forward strand.
TAGTTTGTTTAGTTGAGTTTACCAGACTCAAATTTGCCCTTGATAATTTGCTTCCTGTTGATTCCACGGAGCGCTTCCAGTTCCAGATTCTAATGGATCACCTCAAGTTCGAAGAAGCATTGCTCATCGCTGACTCATATAGTAATAGCCAGTATCCATACACAGAAACTGTGGAAGCTCTGACTGAAGTGTATGGCCAGCCACACCAGTTTGCACTTCAGCTAATGGAGGAACCTAATGTAATAGCTAGTGATGCAAAGGCTTTTCGTCAATTTGCATTGAAGGTACGCGCTTTAGTTGGCATGTTGGAGCAGCTGGGAAGCAGCAGACAGACTGAGCTATGGTGTGGATCACACGTTTCAAGGCTCTTGGGCAAGCCTCCTCACGACTTGAGAGCAAGTTTCAGGAGGTATGTGAATCCCATCAGAACACCCATTCCTACTCTTCTAGATCTTGCTGCATGGCTGGAATATGAAGTAAGAGTGCAGGTGGATGATGCTCAGCTCAGTGTTTACCACAGCAAGGGACACCAGAGTCACAAAGAACAGCACAAGAATCGCCAGATCAGGTCCACCACAGTTCTGCATAGTGGTGAGCCGAGTGTCTGCCCGTCTAAGCCTGAAACACAGTCAAACAGTGCAGAGTGGCTACCTGAAAGGCCCAAAAAATTCTGTCCATTTTGTAATACCACTCAACACTATCTCAACCAGTGTGTCAACTTCAAGATCCTAACTAGGGAGCAAGTCGAGAGATGGTTTCGATCCAATCAGAGATGTTGGAAGTGTGGACGAGAACACTTGTCAACCGAGTGCACCTTGAAGGCTAAATGTAAGAGATGCAACAAGTGCCATCTAGAGGTCCTTCATGACGTGAACACAAGGCAGAATGACAAGACTACCACCTTCACAAAGAACACTGCTGGGCTCTCAGAGAGTGCTAAACCATCCACGTCTACAGCTGAGACCCTTTATGTGGACAGACCCACTGGCAGCAGCAAGGTGCTACTGAAGATGAGTCGTGTCATTCTGAGACATGGTGACACCTCTCTAGATATCTATGCGCTGCTAGACGATGGCTCAGAGCGCACTATCTTACTGTATGATACAGCCTAACAGCTTGGACTTCAAGGACTTCCAGAGGACCTATCCCTGCGGACTGTGCGCCAAGATGTGCATGTCACTCATGGAGCTACAGTGTCATTCTCAGTATCACCTGCTCACCAACCAAGTAAGATGTTCCACATTGACAGGGCATTCACAGCTAAAGAGCTTGGCCTGGCACCCCATACTTATCCAGTTGTTGCTCTCAAGAGGCTATATCATCATCTGAAGAGCCTATCACTCCAGCCCATTGACTGCGCACAACCCTTTCTGCTCATAGGATCAGACCATCCACACCTTATAACACCAGTTGAGCCCGTCCGTCTGGGACTGCCAGCTGCAGTTAGGACCAGGACAGGACAACGGAGAGGACAGGACAACTTGCGGACAGGACAACGGAGAGCGGGAAGAGGAAAGGAGGTGGGCTGGCAGTGTTTGTGAATGATAGATGGTGTAACCCCAAGCACATCACCATCAAAGAGCAAACCTGCTGTAAGGACATCGAGCTGCTAGCCGTGAGCATGAGGCCCCTGTACTTGCCCAGGGAATATTCGCATGTAACTATGTATGTCCCCCCCTCCACCAACGCTGAGACTGCCTGTGAGATCCTGCACTCATCTGTGAGCAGACTGCAGACACAGCACCCTCAAGCCCTCCTTCTCATCTCCGGTGACTTCAACCACGCTTCTCCGTCCTCCACTCTGCCCACCTTCACCCAGTATGTAACCTGCCACACCAGAGACAATAAAATCCTGGACCTGTTTTATGCCAACACAAAGGAGGCATATAGGTCATCACCCCTCCCTCCCCTGGGAAGATCTGACCACAACCTGGTTCATCTCCTGCCTGTGTACAAACTTCTTGTACAGAGGGAACCAGCAGTCACCCGTACAGTAAAGAAATGGTCTGAGGAAACTGAAGAGGCTCTGAAGGACTGTTTTAATACAATGATGTGGGAAGTGCTGTGTGATCATGAGGAGGAGGACATAGACAGCCTCACACACTGTGTAACAGACTATGTAAACTTCTGCGTGGAGAACACTGTACCCACCACGACTGTACGGTGTTTCTCTAACAGCATGCCGTGGATTAACCCTGACATAAAGGCTCTCCTGAAGGAGAAAAAGAGGGCCTTTAGATTAGGGGATAAGGAGGAGCTGAAAGTGGTGCAGAAGGAGCTGAGGAGGAAGATCCGGGAGGGCAAAGCTAGCTACAGGAGGAAGATGGAGGAACAACTACAGCAGAATAATGTCAGCGGAGTCTGGAAAGGCCTTAAAGCAATCTCTGGCCACAAGAAGTCCGACTCTCAAGCAGTAGGGGACCAAAAGTGGGTGAATGATCTCAATCTGTTTTTCAACAGGTTTGATCACTCACCCACCCCTCCCACTACACAGACATCTCTGCTGAAACCCTCCTGTCTGGCACTTCCAACATGCTGCTCTACCCCCTCTCTCACAACCACCCCCAGCACAACAACTTTCAGCTCACACCCACCCCCCACTGGTTCTGCTGGTTGTCGTAACACCCCGTTCACACATTTCAACACTCAGCACCCCCCCTGCTCCAGTCTGACCTTCACAATGGCCCAGGTGAGAAATGAGCTCAGGAAGATCAAGGCGAGGAAGGCTACAGGGCCGGATGGCATCAGTGCCAGGCTCCTCAAGTCCTGCGCAGATCAGCTGTGCGGGATAGTGGAGCACATTTTTAACACAAGCCTGAAGCTGGGAAGAGTACCACAACTGTGGAAAACATCTTGTGTGGTGCCATTGCCAAAAACACAGCACCCAAAGGATCTCAGCAGCTACAGGCCAGTGGCACTGACGTCACACCTGATGAAGACACTGGAGAGGCTGGTCCTTAGACAACTCTGCCCTATGGTGAGCTCATCTATGGACCCACTTCAGTTTGCCTACCAGCCTGGCATCGGGGTGGATGATGCCATCATCTACCTGCTGCATGGAGCTCTTTCTCACCTGGAGAAGCCTGGGTGCACTGTGAGAATCATGTTCTTTGATTTCTCCAGTGCTTTCAACACCATACAGCCTGGGCTCCTGAAGGACAACCTGGAACAGGCAGGGGTGGACCATCACCTAACACACTGGATCCTGGACTACCTCACCAACCGTCCACAGTATGTGAGGACAAGGGACTGTGTGTCCGACATGGTGGTCTGTAACACAGGGGCCCCACAGGGGACGGTGTTAGCACCGTTCCTCTTCACAATGTACACTGCAGACTTCATGTACAACTCACCCAACTGTCACCTACAGAAGTTCTCTGATGACTCAGCGATCGTCGATGAGGACGACAGAGAGTACAGAGAACTGATTCAGGACTTTGTGGACTGGTGTCTGCGGAATCACCTACAGATCAATGCAGGGAAGACCAAAGAACTGGTGGTGGATTTCCGCAGGCGCACACATCCCCCTCCAGCAGTGAACATCCAGGGAACGGACATTGAAAGAGTGGACTCTTATAAGTACCTGGGTGTGCACCTTAACTGTAAACTGGACTGGTTAGACAACACAGCTGCACTTTACAGGAAGGGACAGAGCAGACTCTACCTGCTCAGGAGACTGAAGTCATTTGGAGTGCAGGGGCCACTCCTGAGGACCTTTTTCGACACAGTGGTGGCATCAGCCATCTTCTATGGAGTGGTCTGCTGGGGCGGCAGCATCTCCACTGCAGACAGGAAGAAACTGGACAAACTGATCCGGAGGACCAGCTTGGTCCTAGGGACTCCTCTAGACCCAGTGCAGGCGGTGGGAGAAAGGAGGATGCTGAACAAGCTAGCATCCATGCTGGAGAACGACTCCCACCCCATGCGTGAGACTCTGGTAGCACTGGGCAGTTCCTTTAGTGACCGGCTCCTTCACCCCAAGTGTGTGAAGGAGGGCTATCGCAGGTCCTTCCTTCCTGCTGCTGTGAGACTGTACAACCAGCACTGCTCCCAGTAGACCACATACAATACAATATACACTTACATTCAGAATGCGAACATTTTTTCATTGTGCAATATGCTAAGTGCAATACAGACGTCTATGCAACTCTTATTTTATTTTATTTTATTTTATTATTATCCTTATTTTGTTGTAAATAGTCTAGAGATTTAACTTTAATTTTTATTATTTATAATGTTGATAAGGTTTATACTGTTTCCCATTTCTACTACTGAGTGCCTTACTCCTGTTACTCTGCTGCTGCTGTAATACTGTGAATTTCCCCACTGTGGGACTAATAAAGGATTATCTTATCTTATCTTATCTTATCTTAAGTTGGGATGGTCACTTCAAGGCCCATCTAAGTTGCTGAACCATAACCTTAACATTCAGCAGTGCCTTCTGACAACCATTGCCTTGGATGCCTCAGAGTTACTCAGTCATGTCAAAAGGCTGTGGCAGTTAGATACTTTGCCCTATCAGAATGAGAAACACGTGACACGATCGAGACAAGACACAGAGGCCATCCAGATGCTGGAGCAGAAGACTGTTAGGGTCGCAGTAGATGGAGTTCTGTGATACGCTACTCAACTTCTGTGGAAAAGGGGCTTACCCCCCCTGGTTGCTCCAACAGAGGTGGTCATGGCCCCTTTGCGCAGCATAGAGAAGAGACTTGCAAGCGATCCTGATAAAGCTGTCATCTACAGTACAGAGATTAGCAAGTTAGCCAATGCTGGCTATGTCAAGAAAATCCCACTGGAAAATACAATAGAAAGTCCTGGGTGGTACGTTCCCCACCACATGGTCCAGCATAATGGGAAGTATAGAATTGTGTTTGATTGTTCATTCTCCTACAAGTTCTGATATAAAGGGCATGTTCCATCAAGTCTGCCTCCTCCCAGAGGACCAACCACTCCTGAGGTTCGTTTGGAGAGAAATGAGGAGAACTGACCCTCCTGATGTCTACCAGTGGCAGGTCCTGCCTTTTGGAACCACATCAAGCCCTCACCTGCCTACTGAGTCCAGGTCTGAAAGCAGCGAGCTCTGGTTTAACCAAGGCACGGCAGACCCAGAGGAGCGTGCTCTTGGACTGTTATGGCACTGCCAGTCCGACACACTCAGCTGCAAACATGGCCAGCTAGAGCTCGACAGGCAGCCCACAATGTCAGCATATACCGGATACTCGCCAAGCAATATGACCCACTTGGCTTCATTGTACCTTTTACCACCAGGGCTAAGGTCTTGGTACAGAGACTTTGGGACCAGAAACGAGAATGGGATGATCAAGATCTGCCGGACAACCTAATCCAAGCATGGCTTTCCTGGGTAGAAGAGCTATCACAGTTATCCCACATTAGTGTGCCAAGGTGCTACGTTACTGCAACCGAAGCGTCCATGTCTTCCGTGATGCGTCCGAACAGGTCTATGGTTCGGTGGCATATCTGCACACTGAAGACAGTAGTGGATACACCCATGTTGCATTTATCACTACCCATTCACGAGTGGCCCCAAAGCGTCAGCTATCCATTCCTCGGCTGGAGCTCTCTGCCGCTTTAACAGGTGCGCAGCTGGCATCAGTCCTGAAACAAGAGCTATCCCTAGATGTCCATCGATACATCTACTGGACCAATTCTATGACAGTCCTTACCTGGCTACAATCGGAATCCTGCAAATTCAAGGTCTTTGTCGGCACTAGGATAGCCGAGATCCAGGAGTTAACTGAATCAGAGACCTGGTGCTATGTGGACTCACAGAGAAACCCTGCGGATGACATTACCAAGGGGAAGAAGCGGTCACAGCTGGTTGAAGACACTCGTTGGTTTCAGGGCCCAGCCTTCCTTTCGCAGCCAGAGGCTGAGTGGCCAGAGCAACCATCTGATAAAGCACCCCCTGTTCCTGAGGAGCTGCGGAAGCACACTTTCTGTGGAGCTACCAATTTGACTACAGTCTTACCTCAGCTGGACATTAGTCAATACAATACATTCCAAGAGCTCCTTGAAGCTGTGACACAGTCGTTACATGGGGCAGCTTCAGATACCAGCAGCCCATCAGCAGATGATTTTAAGACCGCTGAACTGGATCTCCTTCATCAAGCACAGATTGACAGTTTTCCAGATGATATGACTCAGCTACAGAAGGGCAATCCAGTTTCAGCAAACAGTAGACTAGCTACGCTAGCTCCTGAACTTGATAGCAGCACCCAGCTCATCCGTGTTGGAGGTCGCCTGCGTCAATGCGAGCAGCTAAGTCCAGAAGTGCAACACCCTATTGTGCTTGACCCTGCTCATCACCTTACCACGTTGATCATAAAGTACTACGACAACAACCTGCACCATCCAGGTCCGGAGAGAGTATTCGGAGAGATTAGACGACGCTACTGGATTCTAAGAGGCAGGCAAGCAATCTGCAAGTTTCAACACAATTGTCCAGAATGTCGGAAGTGGCGTGGAACGCCTGACATCCCACGGATGGCTGATCTGTCCCTCTCCAGTCTAAGGCTCTACAAACCCGCCTTTTACTCCACTGGAATAAACTGTTTCGGACCTTTCCAAGTCAAAGTGGGTAGGCGGAATGAAAAGTGCTGGGGCATATTGTACAAGTGTCTTACTACCAGGGCGGTCTACATAGACCTCCTTTCAAGCATCGTTTCGGACTCCTTCCTCCTGTCACTTCGTCGTTTCATCTCAAGGAGGGGAAAGCCTCAAGAGCTCCTATGCGACAGAGGGACAAACTTTAGGGGTGGAGACACAGAATTGAAAGAAGCATTCCAGGCCCTCCAGCCAGCCTTGAAAGGTCAATTGAGTGCCCAACAGATTGAGTTCCATTACAATCCTCCTAGTGCCCCCCACTTTGGCGGAGCGTGGGAACGGGAAATACGGTCTGTTAAAACTGCACTCTACCCCGTTCTTGGAGCACAAACAGTGCCAGAGGAGGATCTCAGGACAGTTCTGATAGAGATTGAGGGCAAACTGAATTCCAAGCCTTTGGGTTATGTATCCTCAGACATCTCGGATCCGGATCCTGTGACCCCAAATTCTCTTCTTATGGGGCGGCCAGACGGCTCTCTGCCTCAAGTGATCTATCCAGAGTCGGAGCTCCTAACCCGCAAGAGATGGAGACGCAGTCAAGTTCTGGCTGATCAATTCTGGGTCAGATTCATTCGTGAGTAACTGCCGATGCGACAAACCCGCCAGAAGTGGCAGAAGGAGAAGCAAGACATTACCATTGGCACAGTTGTATTGATCGTGGATCCCCAGACACCAAGGGCCCTGTGGCTTGTTGGCAGAGTGAAGGCAGTCCACCCTGGAGCGGACGGAAGAGTGAGGACAGCTGAGGTGCTACTCAAGGACCGCATCTACCTTCGACCAGTGGCCAGAATAATCACTCTTCAGGCACTTCCAGATGACCATGAGTAGATGGTCTTTTAGATACAAATATGCATAACATATTTGGGGGCGGCTGTACAAAAGCCCAGCTGTGATAGTTATTGGTTTGTCATACTATTTGAGTTTTAGTCAGGCAGGTGGTTAGCCACCTATGTTAATCAGTTTAAAGCCCCTCTAGGCCCCCTAATTGTCAGTTAAGCAAAAAAAATAAAGCAAAGCAAATAGAGAAACATTAAAACAAAAACTTGCAAAATGAGTAATAAATTTATATTAGAATTAGAGAAAATGAGTACTATTCTTTTTGAAAATAAAGTTTGATTTAACTTTCATTATCTGTATTTGCAACATGTTTTGCATTTTTTAATACTTAATATTTTGCTTGTGGATTTTATCATTTTATTTAAAACTTTTGGCACAAAATTATGTCTACAATATTGTTGTCACAATTGGCTCCTCCCACTCCATGTGCATTTGTTTTCGTTTTGTAACTCCGCCCTTGATTGTGTTCACCTATGTCCCGTGTATTTAAGCCCTGTGTTTGCCCCTTGTGTTTGCTGGCCTTGTATTGGTCTTTGTTGGTTGTATCGGTCTCTGTTTGTTGTTTGACTCTCGAATGAGGCACTGTTCCTTTTGTCATGTCTGTCCCCCAATCTCTACGTGTTGGCTATATGAACCTGGACTGTCTCGACTATGACCCTGGATTTGCCCTTAATAAAAGTTGCTTACCTCCGCACATGCGTCCGCCTCATCGCTCCCTGTTACAGAAAGACCAGCTACCACACAGCCCAAGTTACCCGTGTCCCAACGCCGCCCTGCCAGTGAGAGGAAATTCCCTGGCGCTGAGGGAACATGAGCGTCTCGTCGGTCCCGCCTTGTGTCTCAGATAAGCGCCTTGGGTCCACCCGGCCAATCGCGGCGCCTCCGGACCCGCCGCCAGTCGCCACGCCTCCGGCCCCCCCCGCCTGCCCCAGTGGACGTCGTGGCAGGCCCGCCTGCCCCCGTGGACTTTACAGCCCCTTTGTTCCCGCCCATCCCGCCCTCGCCTGTGTCTGTTCCCCCTGGGCCTTCCGTTTCTCCTGTCTCTGTTCCCCGTGGTCCTTCTGTGCCTCCTGTGTCTTTTTCTGTCCCTTCGTTTCTGCCCTGTTCGGTCCCTGGTTTTGTCCTGTTCCCTACTGTTGTGTTTGTGTTGGTTCCCGTTCCTGTTGTAGTTCCCGTTCCTGTGTCTCCTTTTGTTTCTGTTCCTGTTTCTTTACCCGTTTCTCTTCCTGTGTCTGACTTGGTTCCTGTTCCCCTGTCTTTTGCGTGGTCTGTCTTGCGTTCTTGTTTCCCTCGTCCTGTGTTTCCGGTCGTCTCTCGTTCAGCGTCGTTTTGTGTTGTGCCTCCTTGTCCTCCCTCCTTGTTTCGTCTGTTCCTGTGTCTGGTGTGTCTCCGTCTATGTCTGTTTCTGTGCCCGTTTCTGCCTCTGTGCCCATTTCTGCCTCTGTGCCCGTTTCTGCCTTTGTGCCCGTTTCTGCCTCTGCTCTGGCTTCTGTGTCTGTGCCTGTCCTTGTTTAGTTTGGTTCTGTCTTTGTTTTTGGGTTTTGCTTTCTTGTCGGTTTCTGTTTTTTGTTCTGTTGGGCACGCCCTGGTGTGCTTGCCTTTGGCGGGGGGGTACTGTCACGATTGGCTCCTCCCACTCCATGTGCATTTGTTTTCGTTTTGTAACTCCGCCCTTGATTGTGTTCACCTGTCCCTCATTGTCCCATGTATTTAAGCCCTGTGTTTGCCCCTTGTGTTTGCTGGTCTTTGTATTGGTCTTTGATGGTTGTATCGGTCTCTGTTTGTTGTTTGACTCTTGTTTGAGGCACTGTTCCTTTTGTCATGTCTGTCCCCCAATATATATATATATATATATATATATATATATATATATCATATAGCCAATGTGTTGGCTATATGAACCTGGACTGTCTCGACTATGACCCTGGATTTGCCCTTAATAAAAGTCGCTTACCTCCGCACATGCATCCGCCTCATTGCTCCCCGTTACAATTGTACCATATGGTTACTTCCAATACCCAGGCATCCTCAACTTCTATAGGTTAAACAGGTGGAAATATGTAGACCATATGGATTGGAGAGTTAATGCATTTTTAACCATTAACAGGGTTTACATACTACATCACATCTACAAATAATTGCTTATTTCAGAAAAGAAAAGGGGAAATTCACTTTTCTATGATATAGCCCATTTAACTTTAAACATGAAACTAACACTAACACTCTAACACTCTTATTCTTTCTAATCCCCATCTCTCTGTCTGTGTCTCTCTGTTGTTTGGTTTCTTTCACTCATTCTTTTTCTTTTTCTTTCCCTCTCTTTCCATCTCTGTGAGCCCATCTGATGTCCTCGAGATGCACTAGATTTAAAAGGCATGCCTGCAAGCTGGTAGTAGCTGTAGGCCTCTTTGAGTGGTTGGTGCTGGCTTTGGAATAGAGCTGCTCTGCCAAACTCTGATGCAGCATAACTTAGAGCAACGGGTCAGAGAAGATGAAAAAAGACGTGAATCTTCATTCTCATATCAGTGCAGTTAGGAAAGAGAACATGAGCAGTAATGTGTATTTGTGCTAGTCACATACTATTACTATGTAGGGCTTCTTCAACAGTTGGGTTGATACACATGTGTGTTTAGGTGATGGACTGATATACAAAGCATTTGTACTAGATAGAGGTGCAACTAAAAAGCCAGTAGTGCTGCTGGACTGCAGTGATTGCATCACTGGCTGGACAGCTATACTTGGGCACAGGCCAAATGTGTCCCTTCCCTAGTCAAAGGCTACTACTCCCAGAATGAAACTGAAATTTTAGTAAGATATTAATTTATTTTCTTTCAGAAAGTTGGCTTATATTTAATATTTATACCTCTTAAATTTTGTGAGGTGTGAAATTATTATTGATCTTTCATTGTTGCAGTGAACAAAAACAAGTTTTACAGTTGTTGTGAAATTAACTGTGGGTTTAATACTGCTTTTCTGAATTGACAGATAACGTGAAAGCTTAATTTCCACTCTGAATGAGCATAAGAGAACTATGTGGTCTTGCTGCTCTGCTAATGATACATGTTTTCCTGCATGGTTCTTTAAATCTATAGAACAGTCATTTAATAGGCTTTTCCAGAGAGATAAAGACATACAGTACTTTGTGATTATTAATGCAGACTTGTTCTAGATGGACATTAGTCAAGGCTTTATTTCTGCGAAAAATGGCAGTCAAGATCATCCATGTCCCAAAAGGTAGCAGTTTTTCATTTAACAAGGTTTTGCAAAGAGAACCTAAAATGAAATAGATTAGTGCAGGGACACAACTTGTCTGAATTATTCATAGTCCAGAACTCCATTTTTATGTGTTATTGTTGCATTGTTTATGGTAGAGAGAAGGAGAGACAGAGAGAGAAAGAGACAGACTAACGTGGAGCGAGGAGCCGGAAGTATATGCGGAGATAAGCGAGAATTATTAAGGGCAAATCCAGGGTCATGGTCAAAACAGTCCAGGTTCTTATAGCCAACATGTAGAGATTGCGGGACAGACATGACAAAGACCACAGAACCTCAAACAAGACTCAAACACTACAACACAACACAGACAGAGATTCAAGCAACAAAGATGAGCAAATACAAGGGGCAAACACAGGGCTTAAATACACAGATATAACGAGGGACAGGTGAAAACAGCAGGGTCATGAAAGGAGGGGCGGAGTCATGAAAGGAGGTGCAGAACTACGGATACCAAAACAAAGAAGCACATGGAAGATGAAAACAAAGGGGCACATGGAGTAGTGGATGGAGTCAATTGTGACAGGCGATTTTATAGGCTTTGTAACAAACATTCAATCAGTCAATGTACTTGTGACTAATTTCCACCAATAGCTAGTTCTTCTTCTATCACACAAAAGCTAGCTTGTGCTTCCTCAAGGACATGTGAAGGAAGACACTAGTATCCTTTTAAACTGCCACTAACAATTGTGCATCCTGTTCATGCAGACTCTCAACTTTGCCATGTCTAATAGAAAGATAATTAATTACCTGCTTATTGTTTTTGCCCCATACCCAAAGGAAATAGCAATCATATTGAATCCTTTCCTAAAAGAGGTCAATACTGACTCTCAACCTGCATAGCAGTAATATATTATCTCCAACATTTTTACCAGATTGGTTGGGTATCTTCAAAAGTTGGTGGATTTTGGTTGGATTTGGTAGGGGGTAAAGTCCTTCGGTAAGGAGGTAAATCTTGGATTGGTTTGTTGTTGTTTTGGGCAGGTTTTGTAAAAGTATATACAGTTAATACTTTTAATTACTTAATAATGCAGGATAAATCAGAATATGCCTAACTTCTCTACATACAATAAGTTAGCAAAATTTAATTGTCATACATTTTAGTCACTCTTTCTGAGAGGCTTTTTTCATTGCCCCATCCATGCCCTGCATATATTTCAGTCAGCTTCAGTAGTTAACATACCTAGTTTATCATCATTGTTGTGTATAGGCCTAACACAGCATAGATTATCCAGTTCACATGGCATTACTGACTGTACATAGTATTGCAATAGTGGGAACTGGAATGTTTTTCAGCATAAAATGAATAGAACATTTTTTGCTGTAAACTATTGACACAATCTGTTAACTGTGCTCTCCAAAATTTGTAATGCAAGAAAGAAGAAAATACTTGGCTTTGTCTAAGTTTTACATTGTTTCATGCTTTAAAGAAATATGTTTGCAAAATGCATAATGGACAGTGTAGTGAGAGATCAGTGATGGACAAAAAAACAACTAAGGATGTCCCAAGTGCCAAATTTACTAAAGAGTGCAGAAAATCTATGTAACATGCTATAGCAGGCACAGTTGCACCCTGTTTACTATAAACTGCTTTTTAAAATCAAACTGGCTAATATGAATGGCAGAGGTGCTAATACACAGATCCACAGGGTGTGTTTCAAGTTGATGTAGAGAGACAGAGAAAAAAGGGAAAGAACTGGATGTTCTGAGAGAGGACGTGGCTATCAACTAGTCTCATTGCAGTGAACACAGCACCCGTTCATCGCAAGAGACTCCACAAAGTCTGGATAGAAGCCTTAAAACTGGGATTAAGCAGTTTAGTTACCAGTATTTCTAGCCTAGTTAGCCCTAGAGGACAAACTTGAAAGGTGACACAGCTTCATTCATTTATAAATAACTAAGTTTAGATTTTTCAGTGACCAAAATAAGTTACATCATTTTACAAAAGTCAACACAGGACCCATATCACATTATTAATTGAAAAAGAATATGAAAAACATTATCTCATATGTCAGATATACCAGTACAATGCAGCACCTAAAGCATCACTAGGTATGACATATTCCACCATGCTGGGGGCGGTACATGCAGATTGACTACATGTTTAGAGGACCTGTCACTCCAAATCCATCAGCTAGTAGAAAGTACAGATGAACTGCCTCTTCTAAGACTCACACACTGATAATAAGTGCCAAGAATCAGAAGCAAAAGAGTAATTCCAGAAGCAATAACATATCAGCAAATTCAGCAGATAGATAATTATTAAAGAAAAACTGGCAAAACAAGTGACACATTTATATCAGAATGAGAGAAAATGATTGATGATGATAATAAAAAATAAGAATCTCATTATCTGTATTTGCAACATTTTGGAAGTTTAGATACGTAATGTTTTGCTTGTAGATTTCATTATTTTATTTGAAACTTTGGGGACAAAATGACCCCAATACAATGTGTCATGTTAAAGCATCATGCTACAATACAATATGAAACCGAACAGCATTCCAGACATACAACATTGCCAACATGATCAGTTGACTTAGTAGCTTGTAAACTTGGGTGATGTTTGGTCTTGCTCAGTGTTGCTGGAACTAATTTATCTAGGGCCTGAGCATTGAGTTCAACCCTGGTGACACCAGCAGTACAAACTGGGACTTCAGGTGAAATTAGGTTGACAGAGTATATCCAAAAAAGTACAAGATCACATCTGGAATGATGATGGTCATGGTTTTGTCATTTATTTGCATTCTCATGGCCAAAAACTTTACTTCGATGGTCAGCAGTACAACATACTTGTTGAGTATTTGTTGGTTTTTATGTATATTTGACAACATGAAAAACAGAAACATAAAATCTCTTAAATAAGAATACAGTCTTTCTTGGGAATTATAATATATACTATTTAATTTTCTAGTCAGTTTTATTTGCATTTCCTTTGAACTTCCTAGTCAAATATCATATGAAGTCTTCATAGCACATCTGTAGGTTTTTTTTTTACTTGTTAATGAGATATAACTATCCTTTTTCAGGAAAAGTTAGACTAGAATAAGAATTACAAATAAAATGTCTATGGAGTCAAAAACTGTAACACAGGGGAGTGATGATGAGGCATATGTGTACGCTGAGAGAAGCAAGATTTATTAGTTGTAAATTCATAATCAGGGTCTAAACAGTCCAGGGTCAAAGAGTGAACACACAACGTTCACTCTTTGACAGACATAACGAAGAGGAACACAGACTAGACACATAATGGAGGCCACTAAGAAGGGACAACACAGGGCTTAAATACAAGGCTAATGAGGGTTTAAAAGACACAGGTGTAAACAATCAAGGGCGGAGTCTAGAAACAAGGGGGCAGAACAAGGAAGAATCAAAATAAGGAAGCACATAGACAAGACCAGAGGTAAACAAAATCACATGGAGGACTGGGAGGAGCCAATCGCAACAAAAAGGCCCACAAAAAAGTTTTTTAGCTGTAAACTGAGCTCATAGTGTATAATATTAAAATGCATTTTTACTGTCAAAGTATTGTACAATTTAACGGTCAATACCATTTTTTAAGTTAAATGCATAAAAAAGGTTAAGCTGGGCTTACAGTACACGACTCTTACCCCAATTTTAGCTCAGATTCTCAGTCTGGCTGGTTGGCTCAAGTCTCTTAGCAGATTAAGGTTATATCCAATGTTGAAATCTGTTATTTTAAGGTAAAATTGTTACATAATGTTACTATAAAAGGATGTGATTCCAAGTTGTTTAATATGTGAGCCCCAAATGCCAGTCACCCAAAAAACTCAGATCAGAGTTTAAAAGCCATGTAGTATATTCAAGGCTTTACAAAAATAAAATGTATATTACCTTTATTTGCCAGACATTTGAATTTATTCTAATGGTTGTTATTATTATACTACAATGCTGTATGTAAGAAAAATACGTTTATCATTAATCAACCCGTTTTTCTAATATTGTTTAAAGAAATCTAATGAAATTTTGATTTTTTTTTCTCTAGCTAATTAAGATACACTTGCTCTGTAAATTAATGGATTGATCAGTCAGTCAATCTTTGAGTCAATCCATTAGTCAATCAATCAGGTGATGTTAAAAGAACTGCTGAAACAGCAAGGCCCAGGCTATTTTAAGATTTACACCACAGTACAATATTGTATACGTAGCATATTGCATATTTTACTTATGATTTTTGTACAAAGCAGTTTGTTAGTCCTATTAAAAACTGGTGTGCCACCTGCAATTAGTGTTTATGTAGGTTTTAATAAATGCCATAAAAGCTTTAGTCTTTCTATATGATTCCTTCTATGCATTCCATGTCATTCTCTCCAACCTCATCCTTTTGTTCCCTCCCTCTCTTTGGACCACCCAGTAATTGCTGTCTCTCATTACATCCCTTTCGCCCTTCTAAACCTCTAGGTTACTGCAGGGAACCCCATGCTTCATCAATATAAGTGGAAGAGATCTATTTTGATGTAATGTTTGATAACTGGCCAGAGTGTGCTGGAAGTACTCTATTATTTATCTGCCATAACCTGTAAGGATACACTACTACAATCAGTTAGAACAGAGGAAGGCTCTGCCACTTACTTTGATTGATTTCACTTCTGTTCTTATGCTGTCTCTATCTTTATTTCACTTTATTTATTCTGGGAATTACTGACATTGATTGACAGGTGGCATGAGCTGAAAAAGTGCATGTCATGACTGTAAATATCAGAAATGTCAAGACATACTGTGTTCAGAAGGCTTTTGTAATTCAACGGTCTAGAGAATGTCATGTAGAAATTATGCCTATCTCGCTTGACATAGACAGAGAATGGAAACAACTGAAATGTTTGCCTGCCAAAATTGTTATTATTCAACAAATCTGATTTCCTCAAACCAGTAGCACAAAACAGCTCTGCACATGGATAGTAATTCAGGGCAAGTACTTTCACCACATGGGATGATTTTGAAGCTATGGTCTACATATTTCTTTTGCATAAAAATCGTGCCATGTTTAAGGTAATAAAGTGTTCTAAAGAGCGTTCTGAGATTTGTCTCAACGTCAAGCAGCAATATGTTTGACATTGCACTGATGGATGTGCTGTGTTTGATGTTGTACTGCTGAGCATTGCAGAAGGCCTAGCTTGCTGCACACTAATGCTACATTAAAGGGCTCTTGTTCAGAAGCCTCTTTTACCTCCACACATCTGTTCTTTTGTCATGCTGATATGAGCATACTGATTTAGGCCATAACTTTAGCATCATTAAACTAACCAGGCTTTTCCTGGGTAGAAACATTAACATAACCAATGTGTTTAAAGATATGAATGCCATATTTTAAGTGGTACACCAGATCATTTGATCAAGTTTTCAATGTGTTTTATTATTTTGTTTTCATGAAAAAAAAAAATACAAAGAAAATTCCAATCTAGTATGCATATGTACAACTCCAATTCCAATGAAGTTGGGACGTTGTGTAAAACATAAATTAAAAACAGAAAACGATGATTTGCAAATCCTTTTCAATCTATATTCAATTGAATACTCTACAAAGACAAGATATTTAATGTTCAAACGGAAAAACTTTATTGTTTTTTGCAAATATTCACTCATTTTGAATTTGATGCCTACAACACATTCCAAAGAAGTTGGGACAGGGATCAAAATTCAAAATGAGTGAATATTTGCAAAAAACAATAAAGTTAATCCATTTGAACATTAAATATCTTGTCTTTGTAGTGTATTCGATTGAATACAGGTTGAAAAGGATTTGCAAATCATCGTATTCTGTTTTTATTTATGTTTCACACAATGTCCCAACTTCATTGGACTTGGGGTTATACATTCATAAGGCTATAGTTTGCTAGACATGCTGATAAACAGTTAAATTACTCTATGCCCCAATTAGGTCTAAGAAGCTAAACCACAGAAACAGAATGATACTCAGTAATGGCTCATTCTGCCCTCTTTTACCCCCTGTACTTTTTGTGCATAGTTTGCCTATATTATCTCTTTACTTATGTAAGTAGGGCCCATAAAAGGTTCATTTCTATCTTGAATTGTTCAAGGAATGGAATGTTCAAGGACAAAATAGCTTTATTTGTGTCTTTTGTATATAGGCACACCAGTGACTATTTTTTAATTTATTTTTTATCATTGTATATGATGGATTTCCAACGTCTCTGCCCTTACACTTAAATAGGTAGATGAAAGAGTTTTTGAGTATAAACATTATCATGCTGTATGATCCAACTGTCCTCTTCTTAGATTCCTGAAAGAGGGAGTTAGATTTTGCACTAAAATATCTTGGTAGATGATGGAATCTCCCACTGTTCTTCCATTGAGCAATGTAGTATTGTTAAAAATGGTATGGTTAAATGTCCATGATCATACATTTTATAAAAGTTGCTATTGCCAAGTGAAACGCACCATACCTGAGCACCAGGTGTGCTGAACTGGAACATATGGGAGCTATAAATAGTGTAGACCTCTGATTTATTAAACTCTGTCATCATAGAAACATCACATGCTGTCAGTGGAGTCAGATGACTGCCAACATTAAAATGCTGTCTGTAACTCTTCAAACATTGGAATAAATCCAAATGGCAAGTATAGGCAGCAAATACAACATATAACCAAAAAAAGAAAACATATTGTGATGTTGTGGTAGAAAAGAACCAGAATATAACGTAATTCTGCATGAAAATGCTCTTTTATCATAGCAAGCAGCTCCTTCGGCACCTGAACTGGCAGATGAACTCCTCAACTATTCACTCAGTCATGGCTGCACTTTGATCTGAGACCGTATATCCCTCAGGCCATTTCATGAAATAATGGCTACAAGAACACAGTGGTTCGCAGCATCAGTATTGGGTAAGGAGCCCAGAGTGTCAACAACTCTCTCTATGGCTGTGCCAGAGTAGAAGGACTGCAGCAGAGTGTGCAACTGCTGTGGTGGTCCTTTCTTTGCCGTACACAAGTCACAGCAATGCAGTACAGCTCCATGTCCAAACCCACTAAAAGTGCCAAAGCACCAAAGCCCCACACCAGCTGCTTCATGGTACCTACATAAAGGTACCTTTATTTCTAACAGTGTACAGGTTCATTTGCTGTACCCCACACCCTCCTCAGGTCACTGTGGTTCCTGCTGTTTCCTAGAAGAGGCTGCGCTTAGCAGTGCCAGCATACCTATAGGTAAGTGTTTACATTTATTTCTTTGCACTACATTTGTCTTGTTATATATAACTAAATGTCTCTTTAGAGTCTTTGGTGTGTGTTGCACAAAAACAGGTCCCTCTGACATCATCACAGAAGCAATCCTAGAAATAAACTGCTATAATGTCCATTTGAATTGCATTTGTAGAACACATTGCAATTATGATTGGCATGACAGATATGTACATATGTGTATAAATTCTTTACTTTTCTTTCTCAAAAATTCATTCAGTTACAGCCAAATACATGACTTTCTTATAAATTGCTTACTTTTAAAGTGGTTATGTACATATCTCAGCAATCTCCTAGTAAGGATACTGTGTGCATACCTGCCTATCACATGGACTTCTTGTCTGCTTAATAGTGCTAGCCCTGTCTTTCCACTAAAACCATAGATAGCATCTTAGTTAAATCATGTAAGAATTTGCTCAGTGTCAGTGTCATTGCTTAGATATAGTGACTTTAATTGCTCATCAGTTTACTGAAGTGAAGTTTTAAATATTAAGATTAGAGTATTTTTAATTGTATCAGATTAATTAATGAATAACTAATGAATACCCTGTATCTACCCCAGAACTGTGTAATTAAAGTGAACTAATTAGTATATTAATTGATTTTTTGATTAATTCAAAATCCATCGAGACACTAAACTGTTGAATCCAAGGAGAATTGCTCATGGCAGCTTATGACCTATGCATAGTCATAGGCATTTAAGGGGGGGTGTGCGTATAGATGGAGAAGTGTTCATTTTAAACACAACAGAAACTTATTTGAACAAAAATGCTTGCGATGCAGCAAACCTGACTGCTTTGAGCTAAACTTTTTCCAGTTCACAAAAAAAAAATGCAGGGTGGGAGGTGCCTTGTGAGTAAAACATATGCTACTAAACATACAAAACAAAGAATCAATACAGCTTTTTTATTATTATGTATGCATTAAACTTAGACAAGATGCCCATCACAGGGAATTTGAGAATCCACTGCCTTTGTCTGAGAGCAGTCCCATCTTCAAAGAGCTTGGTGATTATCTCATTATTGTAGGTTTGATGCTGGGGAGATCAAGAAAATGTCAAAATCCTCTTTCTTCTTTCCTCTTTCATGCCTGTCGTTTAGGTTCCTCTCACAATAAAAAGCTTAGCAGTAAAACTTCACTCTGAGGTATGTTAGTTCAAAGCGGGACTAAATAAGAAACCATTTTTCATCTGTTATTCATCTAAAAAAAGGTCCTGTTGTTTCAGTTGTTTCTGCAGTGTAAAACCATAATCTATATATAGTATATATTTTCTGTCATTTTGCCATAAATAGTAAGCATAAAGCTCAAGGAGACTCAAAGCTCCTCAGCAACCAACTGTATGGATACATACCAATCAGACAGATGAACCATGAATAGACATAGAACAAACAGTATGTAATGAAATTAGAATTTCATGCTTATTGTTTATCAGCCAACATTCAACCACCATTTTGTTCTGTCCTGTTTTAGCAGCAACAAAACATAAAATTACAGACTCCTGATTCCTAGCAAACAAATACACTACACATGGCACAACTCCTGACTTCCCAATAACTAAAAAGGTACATATTTAACACATCCTTTAGAACAACTTATTTGTCTTGTTCTCTAACCCAGAATAGTGCTACTGGGAGAAAGCAATTTCTGCAACAGATCCATCCTATGTTTGAAAATCATTTTCTCCTCGAATACACCCCTGTCAAAAATGTTTAGGTTAATAACCAGATCTGACCAACAGTATCAGTACCATCAAGGAAATGGGAAGAAGGCATAAAAATGAATCACACTGAACACAGATTTTTAATAACACTTTCTACATGACATGGAAAACATTATGAACTAAAGATCAAGGAATACTATTGCTCACTGAAAAACATACATTAACTTTATTGGATTAATGCTGTCTATCTTCTTTTCCTTTCTGTGACATTTTTATGAGTTTTATAAATATAAAAGTACTTTCAGCAAGAAGCAGCATCAATTATAATGTTCTGTTCATTCTTTTTGCAAATTTATGCTATTCATATTGCAAATGTATGATATTAGGATCCAGTAGAAAGCACAGTGTGCAAGGTGGATGCATATGAAAAGGTGCCAGATGCATGAGACAGCTTTGAAAGCAGCACCAATGCCACAAAGTGTAAATTTTAAAAAGGTGGAGAGATAGCGTGTCTGGAGCTTAAGGAAAGGCTAACGAAATGGGAAAAAGAATTAACCAAAAGCGTTGCTACATACCCAAATCATCACTGTCCATCATCATCATTTGCCCCTGCATTCTATTCCAGCCAGCCTTGACTGATCCATAGCAAGAATGGCCCGACAATGAGTTTAGGTCAGGACCTTCCAAATACAGGCCAAAGGAGCAACTCAAATTAATGCAGAAGCCTTAGGGATATCAAAGCAATTTGGCTTGCCCTCTGTTCCTAAGAAGCAATTAAAATATTAGCTGAAGTTGTAATGGTATTCACACATATTGATATATAGGAGAGTCTGCTATGCATGAAATATTGAAAAGTTCCAACAGAACTTTGATAATAATACCCAAGGCTACAATAACCAATTTACCAAGTGCAATTACTTAAAATGATATCCCGCCTCTAACTTAAATTAACAGCTTTTCTTGGCCATATCATCTCACTGATGAACAGCATGCAAAGTGTTCTGTACATTTACACACACACACACACACACACACACACACACACACACACACACACACAAAAGCCTACACTTTTTGTTTGAGGACCTGAGAGCAGGTGTGAATGACTATGATTTTGGTATTAAATTAAGTGGATTTTATTTTCAGGCCTGTGGAAATATATTTGTGTGACTATGGACATATATTTGTGTGAGAAAGGACAGAGAGGGAGAGAGAGAGCGATCTCTTTAGGCTTTGCCCTGTGACATTCTCTGCCCCAAATCTACCTTACTAATTCATCCCAATTACAGTACTTTCCATGACAAAGATTTCTTTTTAGGGCAGACAGCCATTTTTACTTCAATATCAGGACCCACACAGGCCATCTCATGCACGCAGAATGAAGGATAAGGCTGAACAAAGAACAAAGACAGTGACAGGCACAGAAACAGGAACAGGCAAATAATCAGTGACAGGGACTGGCATAAGATTGGGCAGCTGAGACAAGGCA
The DNA here is from genome assembly GCF_015220715.1 of Pygocentrus nattereri. Lineage (NCBI taxonomy): Eukaryota > Metazoa > Chordata > Actinopteri > Characiformes > Serrasalmidae > Pygocentrus > Pygocentrus nattereri. Next base: position 10,604,717 of record NC_051235.1, read on the forward strand.
AACAAGTGAGGGTAACAAACAGGAGACTGAGAGGCTGGAATCAGAAACTGGGGAGCTATCATAGTGGCATGACTGGCATATGGCATGATAGCCATAGCTATCATGACTGGCTGAACAACGCACTGGGAAGCCATATTTTCAGGAGACTGGGTGGCTGACATGTCAGCAGACTAGACGGCTGGTGAGTCAGGCAACTGGGCTGCCAGTGAGTCAAGACAGGGACAGGGACTCAGAGGCTGGAATGGCAGGGGACTGAGCGGATGGGACCACAGTCAGGGTGGCAAGAGCGGGTGGAACAACATGCAAGGAGCAACATCCAGGGCAGCAGAGAAGCTGCTGATGAGGTAGCAGTGACATTCTGATCCACTGGCAGGGCAGAGGAAATGTCCTGAGCCACAGGTGGGGCAGCAGTGATGTTCTGTGCTGTTGGCAGGACAGCAATGATGTCCACATGTGTAGACGTAATTGCTCTACTGTTCAAGACCACTGGCAGTGATCCTCAGGAGCAGGCTGGCCTGGTAACAGGGCTGCTCCAATCTTTTCACAGGCAGAGAATTCAAAATACAATAAAAAAAATTGGTCTTAGTTTTTCTGTTCTCTGTTCAACAAAAAAAGAAAACAAAATAATTTGGTGTGCTACTATTCAACCAATTGATTTTTTGCCCTCATGTCTCTCTATCTCTAATGTTAATCAAACTTTGGTATTTTGGAAATAAATGACAACTAATGCATATACAACTAATACTATTGTATTTTGACTTGTTCTGAATAAGGTACTATTTTTACCCAGCTCCTTGTAGTTATACTGAGAGCACATAGTGGAAAAAGTGCAACAGGGCAGAAGTTGAAGTGTGTAATGGTGTAAATGAAAAGTTTTGTTCATCTCATCTACTTATTTTGCTTTACATTTTTTCATTCAAAGTACTGAGCTCACTTTTTAGATTGAACAAAGAACCCATTTTTATAGTGTATTGTAAATTTTATTATTTTGTTCAAAATGGTTATCTTTACATATTTTACTGAAAAAAATCAAATGCGGTCTATGCAATATTAATTTTATTATTGCTCAAACCTTTAGATGAGGGTGTGAGGTAACCTGGATTTATGTGAAGTCCACAGACCAGGGCAAGAGAGAGAGAGATGCTTGCATCGAGGATGCTTCGATAAAATAGAGTTTATTGGCTAAATATTAAACTACCCTGGACTACATTCAATGATAAATGAAAGAAAATAGAACAAAACACAACAAAAAGGATAAAAGTTAAAAGGACAACATAGCTTGTGTGAAGTGGTTCAGTTAAGTGATATGAAGCAGGGTGGTTCTCAGGAAGATGTGGGAAACCTAAACTTGAATGAGTCTCTGTAAGGAACTAACCTAAGTATGGACAGGAGTAACTACATATAGCTGAGATAGATGTACCTATTAAACGCTTATCTTAGCTTAAATCTTATTAAATAAATTGGCATCAGATCCCTGACTGTCAATTGATGGAACCAGTTTACGTGGGAATCAGACTTCCAAAGGGCTGTTTTTGAGGCCGGAGCTCACGCGTTGCTTTGTCTCCTCGCTGGTTGCAGTTGCTGTGTCGCCATGCGGGCATGCACCTTCCCGTCAGTGATTGGTGAAGGGTGGCGTCTCGTGGCCGTCTCAGGGTGGTTTCTGGCAACCTTTCGCTGGTTAATCTGCTCACAGATTAGTGCGTGGCTCTGAGTGTGCTGCTGGGTCTCTGTGGCATCCAAACCGCTTGTTCTTTTCCTGTGTCCGGTTCGATTGCAGTCAAAGTTCTGAGGCTGGTGACGTTAACTTAACTAACTACCTCTCTTTAGCAGACAAGAAACATCTACCTTTCTTCTCTGAGGGTGGTCTAAACTGAAGGTCTGTAGACAGACTGATCTAAGCAGATCTGATCTTGGGGCATTCCAATTTTGGCCTGTCTCTCTGACTAAGGCCGGCACAAACTTAGGAGCTCAGCTATCTTCTGGTTGAGAACACTGACTCCTGCTCAGTCTGTCTCTTTTTCTCTTTTTCTGTCTCTCTGTCTCTTTCTGTCCTGGGGTTTTGCTCCAACTGCTGACCCTTCCCTTGGGGTGGATTCAGAGTGCTGATAGGCTTTCCTAACCTAACACTTAATTAGCTATTCATTGTTTCCAACCCTGAGTGGGGTTCCTAATTTCCTAATTTTAGGAACGCCTTCCCCAGAATCACTGCCTTCTTTGTTTCAGTTAATTTAAACAAAGGAACATTCTTATATCATCAAATTGGTTAAACTTTCAGAATAAATGAATGAACAGAATATTCAGATATGTTTATAAGGGAGAGATTAATCCTCGGTACCTGATACACAACACATGTTAAAGAACATGGGTAATGCTTTTCCTATACCATAGTCTGTATAAATGTTGAAGAAATAAAATTGACCACGAAAGGACCAAAGGAAATAAAAGAAAACCACATTCAGGATATATATTGGTCACTGATTTAACTCATTACAATTAGATGGTTGTCGCTGTTGGTTATTAAAGTTGGATATAAGTACTATTTAGATAACACATAATACTAATAACAAGTAATATTGCTTACAGATTATATAAATGTTAATATACAAAGCAGACAATGTCCAAGTCTCTTGGATTCTTTGTAAGCACATAGTGGTGGTGTGATGTGCCTCATTTTCACTACTTGTGGATCCATATCTAAATTGTCAATGAAATCTAAAAAGGCTAGCTTTGTTATAGATTCTCATAGCAACCCATTTCTTGATATCTCTGGACTTCTTGAATGGTGGAAATCTGTTAATTCACAAGCTTAGTTAAAGTTTGGGAAGATCTGCAGCTGAATTCCAGGCCAGGATTTATGGCCTGGTATGGTCTGCCATATGGAGCAAAGGGGGTTGCAGGCCTCCCACTGCGTCTGTATTTTCAAGATAACATCCTTTTGAGTCATAAAACAGTAGGCACCCTAATCCTGTTTTGATGACATCTGCTTGACCTTTGAGAAAGTCCTGAGCTCAAAGTTCAGGAATGTGGAGTCCTCCTAAGCAGTGTGATTCTGGTTCGCCTAGTTTGGGGTTGTCCGCTACACATATTACAATTTGAGTTTATGAGAAACTTTTAAATTACAATTAATATATTTTTCTGTACAACATGTAAAGCTAACCATTTTGTAACAAATTTAAAATGAATTTCTGGCTCTCGAGTGAAGCTACCATCTAACCTGTCATCAAGAGATCACAAGTTTGATCCCCAGTGATGTTACAGCCATCTGTGGCCAGTAGTCCAAGAGATCACAATTGGCGCTTGCTCTCTCTAGGTGGGTAGGATGACCCCCCCATCAGCTAACGTGATGCTAGTTAGCGCAGGTGTCTGTTAGCTGACATAATAGACCTGGTGAGAACAAAACCTTCCTCTGAGCATGTTCAGCTGTTCAGTGGTGTTGCATTAGTGGCAGTTTGAAAAGATGTGGCGGTTGGCTTCACAGGTCTCAGAGAAAGCCTGTGTGAGCCTTCGCCCTCTTAGTGCTTGGGGACTGGGGGAGTCCTAACTAGTGGGTGGGATTGGGGGAAAATAAATAAATATACTGCAATTTAACATCCATCCATTTTCTAAGCCGCTTTTCCGTCAGGGTCGCGGGGGGTGCTGGAGCCTATCCCGGCAGTCATCGGGCGGAAGGCAGGATACACCCTGGACAGGTCGCCACCGTGCCACCCGCAATTTAACATTTTAACAAATTACCATTAAATAAGGTCAGATTAGTTAAAGAACCTCCATTTTCAAGTTTTGAAGGAGAACCATGTCTGTTGCTTAACCCACTTCCCTTTACCTTCTATTTCTGTGATTAACAGTTTTCAGACAACTTCTCAGCCATATCTCTGTTCATCCTGTGGGAATCCAGCCTTCTGGCTTGAAGCTAAATCTGCCAGAACTCAATTCCAAGTTCTCAGAGTTCTGTCCCCTGCTACTGTTGTGTAGTCCCTTCTGATACTACAACTATATGTTCAAGGTGTGGTATGAACACAGTTAAATTGATAAAACTTTACAATATGTCTCCTTAGTACCATAGTAACTACGCGCAAGCTAATCATGAACAAATATAGCAAGTACCTGCAATAAATAATACACTATGCTTCATTATTAATGATAATGAAGTAAGGAATTGCTTGTTTTTGCAGTAGTTAACATAGAAGAACATTTACAGAATTGACTAATATATTAACTAAGAATAAGGAATATAATAACTAAGGTTAGATATTATAGTAACAAATATTAACTAATAGTGTAGGAACCAGGAGCAGACCATAAATGAATGTATTAACACCTTCAAATCCCAGGCTTATTACATACTAAGGGTTATTATTTAATAACTACATGAACTGGAAGTGCAAAGTGCCTGAACTTTTCTTAGGTTATAGAAGTATATAATAAAACTTTGGGACCACTGGTCAGGCACTGCTCATTTACAAGGTTAAATAAATCATGAAGAAACACAGTAAATATTAAGAACCAAATATGTGTTATGATACTTCATAAACAAATTTTCATATTTACTAGTTGAGGAGAGACATTTTGTGGCAGATTTATGTGGAGAGCTAAGAGCTGTAGACTGCTGAGCTTGAAAGGCTCTAATTAAAACAATCATGTAGTGTGTCATAGGCTTTTTTGTGCTGATCACTCAGCACAGCTGATCACTGGGTTATGTTTCCCAGAAGAACTTTATTAACTTGTTTTCTTAACACTTTATTAAGAACTTTATTAACATTTTTCACACATGGATTCATATGCCTCAGCCACTTTCCATGGTCTTCAAAAGTTAACCTCAGTGGTGACAGGCTTACCTCACAGTTCCTGTGACCCATGGAAGGCTGGCCTAAAGTGTCATAATACACTTGGTCTTCCCAGTAGGACTGCATTTTGCCTGGACTACCTCTTGGACTTACATTGCAGGTCAATACTATATCATCAATTTGGGGGTCTCTCCCTTGCACTTTCTTGTTGTAGTATTTTTTTCCCATGGGCTGCAACTATGTTAGCTGTCTTTGTCGCAATCTGATTAGCCTCCTGTATTCTTTTCCTCCAGCCAGTCACATATTCTTTATATATGCCATTTGTCTAATCTGTTTTCAGGTTGAAGAGGAGATCCATTGGGAGGCGAAGAGATCTACCAAATAGAAGGTAATAGGGTGAGAACACCATCGCCTCGCTCTGTGTGCAATTGTACTTATGCATAACCTTTGTCCTTCTGGTTTGCTTTCTTGAAGTGAAGGGCTGCCCAGTGTGGCTGCTGCTCTCTTTCTACAGAAGATCTAAGGCATTAATATGTAATGCTTCCATTCCTTGTGAAAGACTTTCTCTCTCCACTATCATGCTTTCCATTGTGGCACTAATGACATCTAGGTCCATCACTTCGCTGTACTTTTCCATGTAGGCGTTGATGTTGAGGGGCATTTGTGAGAGCTCGCCAGAATAAGAATCAGAATTAGAATCCTTTATTGATCCCAGAGGGAAATTGCATTTGTTACAGTTGCAACCATTTATGTAAAAGAATAAGCACTTTAATAATTTAAAACAAAGAGAAATTTGCAATATGTAAGGAGATTTAAGTTCTTATGAATATAGTAAAATGGCGGTGACTGTAATAATAAATATTAAGCATCTAGTATAAGGCAGTTCAAATTATTGTACCTCTGAATTATTGCACACATTTATTATTATTACACATATGAACAGTACTGTTTGATATTGAGTACTACACCTTGTGAATCCCACACTGAGGGAGGAGTTATAGAGTTTGATGGCCACAGGTAAGAATGACTTCCTGTGGCGCTCTGTGGTGCATTTTGGTAGAATGAGTCTTGCACTGAATGTGCTCCCATGTCTCATCGCTGTGTTGTAGAGTGGGTGGGAGCCATTGTCCATAATGGCCTGCAGCTTAGTCAGCATCCTCCTCTCTGACACTGCCATCAGCGAGTCCAGATCCACACCCACAACATCACTGGCCTTGCGGATCAGTTTGTTGAGTATATTGGTGTCTGCCACCCTCAGCCTGCTTCCCCAGAATGCAACAGCATAGAGAATAGCACTTACCACCACAGACTCATAGAAGATCCTGAGTATAGTCCAGCAGATGTTGAAGGACCTCAGAGGTGCCTCAGAAAATAGAGACGACTTTGGCCCTTCCTGTAGAGGGCGTCAGTGTTTAGTCCAGTCCAGTTTATTGTCAATATACATACCCAGATATTTGTAATCCTTCACAGTGCCCACACTGACCCCCCTGATGGACACAGGGGTCACCTGTGCCTTGTCCCTCCTCAGGTCCACCACCAGCTCCTTTGTCTTTGTCACATTGAGCTGCAGGTGGTTCTGCTTGTACCATGCGACAAAGTCCTTTGTCCATCTTGTTCATCTTGTTTGTTCACTATGGGCCACCGTACATATGTGTTTTGTGTCTAGGCCAATCAGTGTGCTCGGGTCCCTTCTGTGAAGTTTAGTCACAGTAGTAGAGCTGTGGGATGTCAGCCTCGGTAACTGGACTCCACATGTTTCTTGCTTTCTGAATAAACCTACAGGTTGTTCCAAGACTGCGTGATGCTTGACTCACACGAATTAACCAGTTTCTACATGGTGTCAGAACCCGGTACGGACTTCTCGCCTGTGAGTAATTTTTACTCTCAGCGGACTACCTGTTGCTTTTTTTTTCTCCCCGAACTGTCTTACCTTGTGAGGGACCTGGACGTAATGGCGGATGGATTTCGCAGACCAGACCCTCTTATTTTTGATGAAAATATCACCGAGAACTGGTGAATTTTCGAGCGGGAGTACGATATTTTTATCGCTGCAGCATATTTCAACAAGCCTGCGAGGACGAGGGCTTATATTCTCCTCAATATTGCTGGACCAGAAGCCATTGAATGGGAGCGTTCGTTCGTCTATGCCGCTGAAGTGCACGCACCCGGGCCAGACGGAGCAATAATAGCCGCGGCGGAGTCCAGAGAGGATCCCGATTGCTTGAAGAGAAAATTTCGCGAAATATGCAACCCGCAAAGCAACAGGACGATGGAAAGACACAAATTCCATTCGAGGAATCAGAAACAAGGTGAGAGTATTGAGTCATTTATCAGTGATTTGAGGATTAAAGCTAAAAGCTGCGATTTTGGAGACCTGACTGACAAGCTTATTTGTGACCGGATCGTGTGTGGCATTACCAGTGACCCTCTAAGAAAAACTCTTCTGAGAGACAGCGAGTTAACGCTAGCCAAAGCCATTTCAACCTGTCGCATTCACGAGATGACGGAGGAAAACAGCAAGACGCTAGCCACACAAGCCACCAGTGTTGATGCAGTAAGGCCAGTTTCAAACAGAAAGTACCAGTTAAAACCAAAGTCATTCCCTCAGACCATCACAAATTGCAGCAACTGTGGAAACAGTCATGCAGCCAAATGGGAAAAGTGTCCAGCGTTAGGACAACAATGCCATAATTGTGGAAAACTAAACCACTACAAAAGTTGTTGCAAGTCTAAACCACGAAATACAAGAAATTCAAACAGAAAAGCTTCTAATCAGCTAGTGCACGAAGTAGCAGCAGATCAGCCCACAGTATGCGAAGATGAAACGTTTTATGTGGATGGTGTCGAAGTTAATTGTGTTAACTGTGTCAAATTTAAAGCCAATGAGAAGGATGAAGGATTTGTTACACTACATATAAATGGCAAGCCGATCGAAATGAAAGTTGACACAGGGGCAAAATGCAATGTAATGTCACTGGAAAACCTCAAACGAGTAACCAATGGTAAGCAACTTTTAAAGCACAAAACATCTGCAAATCTTGTTGCTTATGGGGGCACCACCATTAAGACTGATGGCATGGTTACACTGCCATGCTGCTTAAAAGGGCAACAACACTCATTGTCTTTTTTCATAGTGGACAAAGAGGTTCAACCATTGTTAGGATTTCGTGCATGCATGAACATGGGAGTTGTCAAAATGAGTCCTGATGTCCATCAAGTCACCATGGAGAGCAGATCAGATTTCAACACACAGATTCTTACAGAATACAAAGACCTATTCAGAGAAGAGCTAGGAGAGCTCCCAGTCACGTATTCCATGACTGTGGATCCCAACATACAGCCTGTGATCCAGCCAGCCCATCGAATCCCCATAGCTATTCAAGAAAGAGTCAAAGCTGAACTTGAATGCATGCAAAGCATAGGTGTCATAACACCAGTCGCAGAGCCCACTAACTGGGTCTCTTCCATGGTGGCAGCACATAAAAAGGGCAAGCAAGAAATCAGACTGTGCATAAATCCAAAAGACCTTAACACAGCATTGAAAAGGGCCCACTACCCTATGCCTAGTGTTGAGGAGGTAGCAGCACAGATGTCAGGGGCAACAGTATTCTCCGTGATGCGAAAAATTCATTCTGGCAGATACGCCTTGATAAGAAATCATCGATGTTAACAACATTCAGCACTCCATTTGGGCGTTACAGATTTTTACGGATGACATTTGGCATTAACTCTGCAAGTGAGGTATTTCAGCGCTCCATGGAACACCTGTTTGCAGGTCAACCATGCTCAGTCATCGTTGATGACATCATGTCGGAGGCCGTGGAGTAGCTGAACATGATGCCAACTTGAGGAGAGTGCTTGAACGTGCAAGAGAGGTCAATCTCAGGCTAAATCCTGACAAATGCAAATTCCACTTGGAACAAGTAGGCTATGTAGGCCACATTTTTACAAGCGAGGGTCTAAAAGCAGACCCCTCTAAAACTGTGGCAATCACTAACATGCCAGTTCCCACAGATGTCAATTCACTACAGCGTTTTCTTGGCATGGTTAACTACCTTGGGAAGTATATCCCAAACTTCAGCAAAATTCCAGCGCCTCTGAGGAAATTGACAAACAAGGAGACTGCATGGTGCTGGTTTCAGCAGCATCAAGAGGCATTTGACCGCCTTAAGTCACTCCTGTCTAGCCCACCGGTACTGGCATATTATGATGTCAAGGAGCCAGTCACGCTTACCTGTGATGCATCATGCCATGGACTAGGAGCCGCATGCATGCAAAATGGCAGACCAGTAGCATTTGCATCACGTGTCCTCACAGACACAGAGACATGATATGCCAAAATAGAAAAGGAGCTTCTAGCTGTCGTGTTCGCCTGCACAAAATTCAGGGACTACATTTATGGAAAGCCCACAATCGTGGAAACCGACCACCAGCCTCTGGTAACTATATTCAAGAAGCCTATTCATGCAGCTCCTGCTCACCTCCAGAGAATGTTGCTCCGGCTGCAGAGCTATGACATCGCCTTGGTGTACAAAAAGGGCAAACTCATGTATGTGGCCGACACACTTTCAAGAGCTCCAAACTCACAAATCTTCCGAAGCATGGTTGAAAATGATACTTTTGAGGTCATGTCGGTGAATTACATCTCCACAGCCCGCCTGGAAGATCTCAGAAGGCACACAGCAGAGGATAGTGTGCTACAAACCCTCAGTACAGTCATCCAACGAGGATGGCCCCCAAGAAAAAGCTAGCTTCAGCCTGCTGACAGTCTTTTTTTCCCTTACAGAGACGAACTCACGGTGGAAGGTGGGATCATCATGAAAGGTCACAAGACAGTCATTCCCCAATCTTTGCACAAAGAATACATCAACATTGTGCACAAAGGCCACCCAGGCATTGAAGCAACCAAGCGCAGGGCTAGAAGCATCATCTTTTGGCCAAACGTCAACAAACATCACTGAGGAACTGCTCTCATGTGCAGTGTGCAACAGCACCAAGTCTCACCAGCAAAAAGAACCTCTTCAGCTTCATGCAATTCCAGACCTTCCATGGTCCATAGTGGCCACAGACATATTTGAATGGCATGGCAAGCACTACCAAGTGCTTGTGAATTCATATTCTGGATGGTTTGAAATTGACCTTCTCCGTGACATGACATCATCGACTGTAATCTCCAAATTGAAGAGACACTTCTCTGTTCATGGTACACCACATACCCTCTTCTCTGACAATGGCAGACAATACACCAGTCAGCATTTAAAAGATTTTGCCAAACAATGGGATTTCGTTCACTCCACCAGCAGCCCAGAGTTTCCCCAGTCAAATGGACTAGCAGAGAGAGCAGTTCGCAGTGCCAAGCAGCTGATGGAGAAATCTCACAGAGATGGAACTCATGTTTTCCTTGATCTTCTAAACCTCAGGAACATTCCCCGTGACACAATATTAGGCTCACCCGCTGAACGTCTGATGTCACGTCAGACATGTGCAGCCATCCCAGTGTGTACCAAACTACTGGAACCAGCCCCAAAGATTACCCAGCAAGTTAGTGCACAGCTTCTCAACAAAAGACTCACTCTAAAGCATCAGTATGACAAGTCAAGCTACCAGCTACAGTCTTTAGCAGAGGGACAAGTGGTCCGTATACAGACCCCCAAAGGATATGACCAACTTGGGACTGTGAAGGAGAGGAGCAAGGAGCCGCGCTCCTGCATCATCCAATCCAATGGGAAGACATACAGGAGGAATCGCCGCCACATCATTCCTGTTGCAGAGCCACTGCCGCCAGCACAGCTCTGTGCAGAAGACCAAGACCCCCAGAACACTGGCCCCTCCGCAACAGACAGTGTCCCCCCAACACCACATACTCCAAAACTAAACAACATGCAATCACAACACGCATCCTCTTCTTGGCCCAAGCCTTCAGCAGATTTCCCAACTGAGAACCGCAATGCGTTGTACACAACACGTTCAGGCTGTGTTTGCAGGCCTACCCCAAAATATATGCAGTAAAAAAAAAACAAACAAAAAAAAAGAAAAGGTGCACCAATATCTTTGTTTTATGCACTTGCGCTCATGGTGTTACAAAAAGGCCTACAAGTTAAATCAATGTGTTAATCCAATTTGTTGGACAGTTTTAAAAAGACTTTCATTATTGAGTTGTTTACTGAAAATCATGAAGCACTAAGGCAGGAACGAAATGCTATATGTTTAAAGTAAAGGTACATGCTAAAAGAAAGGGATGTAGATTATTTGGCTAAATGTTCATCTTGTTTGTTCACTATGGGCCACCGTACATATGTGTTTTGTATCTAGGCCAATCAGTGTGCTCGGGTCCCTTCTGTGAAGTTTAGTCACAGTAGTAGAGCTGTGGGATGTCAGCCTCGGTAACTGGACTCCACATGTTTCTCGCTTTCTGAATAAACCTACAGGTTGTTCCAAGACTGCGTGATGCTTGACTCACACGAATTAACCAGTTTCTACAAGAGCCAAAGATTAGATGGTGGAAGCTGAAGGAGGAGGATGGTTGCAGGCAGTTCAGGGAAAAAATTGCAACAGGCCCTTGGGGGCAGTGAGGAACTACCTGAGGACTGGGAAACTACAGCTAAGGTGGTGAAAGAAACTGGCAAAAATGTGTTGGGTGTTTCGTCTGGTCAGAGGAAAGAAGACAAGGAAAGTTGGTGGTGGAATGAGGAAGTCCAGGAGAGTATTTAGAAGAATAAGGCAGCTAAGAAAAAGTGGGATAACCAGAGAGATGAAGGAAGTAGGCAGGAGTACTGTGAGGCTAGTCGCATAGCGAAAAGAATGGTGGCAAAGGCAAAGGCTGAGGCCTATGATGAGCTGTATGAGAGGCTGGACAGTAAAGAAGGAGTAAAGGACTTGTATCATTTGGCTAAACAGAGAGATAGAGCTGGAAAGGATGTACAGCAGGTTAGGCTGATAAAAGATAGAGAGGGAAATGTACTAATGAGTGAACAAAGAGCGTTGAGTAGATGGAAGGAGAACTTTGAAGAACTAATGAATGAGGAAAACGAGAGAGAGAGGAGGACAATGGGGAGAGATAGTGGATCAGGAAGTGCAGAGAATTAGTAAGGTGGAAGTGAGGGCAGCTTTAAAAAGGATGAAGAATGGAAAGGCAGTTGGTCCAGATGACATACCTGTGGTGGAATGGAGATGTTTAGGAGTGAAGGCAGTGGACTTTTTAACCAGGTTGTTTAACAAAATCCTGGAGAGTGAGAGGATGCCTGATGAGTGGAGAAGCAGTGTACTGCTCCCCATTTTTAAGAACAAGGGTGATGTGCAAAGCTGCAGTAACTACAGAGGTATAAAGTTGATGAGCCACACCATGAAGATATGGGAAAGGGTTGTTGAAGCAAGGCTAAGGTGAGAGGTTCAGATCAGTGAGCAGCAGTTTGGTTTCATGCCCAGCAAGAGCACCACAGATGCAAATTTGGCATTGAGAGTGTTCGTAGAGAAGTACAGAGAAGGTCAGAAGGAGTTACATTGTGTCTTTGTGGATCTAGAGAAGGCATATGTAGATTGCGCAGTGTAGAAAAGAGGTGAAGAAGAGGGTGCAGGCAGGATGGAGTGGGTGCAGACGGGTGTCAGGGCTGATGTGTGACAGAAGGATAGCAGCAAGAGTGAAAGGGAAGTTTTACAAGACAGTAGTGCGTCCTGCTATGATGTATGGTTTGGAGACTGTGGCTCTGTCTAAAAGATAGGATGCTGAGCTGGAGGTGGCGGAGATGAAGATGCTGAGATTTTCGTTGGGAGTGACAAGGATGGACAAGATTAGAAATGAGCAGATCAGAGGGACAGTGAAGGTGGAGCAGTTTGGAGATTAAGCCAGAGCGGCCAGGTTGAGATGGTTTAAGATTAAGATTAAGTGATACTTTTTTGATCCCACAACCGGGGAAATTCCACCTCCGCATTTAACCCCTCCGTGAAGTGAAACACCACATACACACTAGTGAGCGGTGGGCAGCCCTATCCACGGCACCCGGGGAACAGTTGGGGGTAAGGTGTCTTGCTCAAGGACACCTCAGTCATGGACTGTCGGCCCTGGGGATCGAACCGGCAACCTTCCGGTCACAGGGCCAGCGCCCTAACCTACAGCCCATGACTGCCCCATTTTTTTTTTTTAAGATTAAGAGGTTTAGACATGTGTTGAGGAGGAATAGTGGATATATTGGTCAAAGAATGTTGGAGATGGAGCTGCCAGGCCGAAGGAGAAGAGGTAGACCTCAGATAAGGTTTATGGATGTAGTGAAGGTGGACATGGAGATGGTTGGTGTAAAAGTAGAGGAGGCAGTGGATAGGGCAAGATGGAGGCAGATGATCTGTGGACTGTGGTGACCCCTAAAGGGAGCAGCAGAAAGAAGAAGAAGAAGAAGTCATTCAGTGTTCACATCACAGAAAACCTCACCTGGTCCATCAACAGGTTTTTTCCACAAGCAATCAGGTTATTGAACATTTGCACTTTGTCTGTACTGTCTTTTGTTCCATTTTGCACCTTGGTCTTGGAACAACATAATTTCGCTCCACTGTGTACTTGTACATAGATTGAATGATGATTAAAGCCTCTTGGCTTGGCTTGACTCACCAAAATATGTTAAAAACAAAGGAATCAGACACAAGACATCAGGTCCTATCAGTGGTAAGATATTTATATTTATTCATTTTATTTATATACAGGTTTTAATCGAAAATAGCTGTTCTCACATATGAATGCTGTCTGCTACTGACTGTTGTTTATGTGCATTTATTAGGCAGATTCACCACAGTATACAATGCAGCTAGCGCCCCCTGCTGGGTGAGTTGAAATGCAGCAGACCACATTAAAAGTATAACAGAGTGAATGGAGAACAATGTTCTTCGCTTTTTATATGGGTGTCTTTGTTTTTAACCACTGTTTAACAGTTTGGCATTCAACCAGCATACCATAATAATGCTAATAGTAGTAGCAGAAAGAGCTCATAATTATCATAAGCATATATTGATAATAATAATAATGTTGTAGTCTATGCAATATTAATTTAATTATTGCTCAAACCTTTAGATGAGGGTGTGAGAGATAGATGCTCGCACCAAGGATGCTTCGATAAAATAGAGTTTATTGGCTAAATATCACACTACCTGGGACTACATTCAATGATAGATAAAAGAAAATAAACAAAAACACAACAAAAAGGATAAAAGTTAAAAGGACAACATAGCTTGCCTAAAGTGGTTCAGTTAAATGATATGAGGCAGTGTGGTTCTCGGGAAGATGCAGGAAACTTAAACTTGAAAGGGTCTCTGCAAAGAACTAACCTAAGTACAGATGGGAGTAACTACATATGGCTGAGTTAGAAGTACCTATTAAACATTGTCTTTTTAAACGCATTGGCATCAGAGCCCTGACTGCAAATTGATAGAACCACCTTACGTGGGAATCAAGGTTCTGAGGCTGGTGATGCTAACTTAACTAACTACGTCTCTTTAGCAGACAAGAAACATCTACCTTCCTTCTCATAGGGTGGTCTAAACTTAAGGTCTGTACACAAACTGGTCTGAACAGATCTGATCATGGAGTGGTCTGATTCTGGCCCGTCCCTCCAATTAAGGCTAGCACAAACTTAGGACTCCAACTCTCCCCTGTCTGTCTGTCTGTCTGTCTCTTCTTGTCTTTTATGTGTCTTTGTTTCTTGTGTCCCAGAAAAGTTCTGTGCCCAGGGGTTTTGCTCCAACTGCTGACCCTTCCCTTTGGGGTGGAATCAGAGTGCTGATAGGTTCTCGTAACCTAATGCTTAATTAGCTATTCATTGTTTCCAACCCTGATTGGTTGTGCATAATTTTAGGAACGCTTTCCCCAGAATCACTGCCTTCTTTGTTTAATGCATCCATCCATCCATTATCTTCCACTTTTCCGGGGTTCGGGTCATGGGGCAGCATCCTAAGCAATGTGGCCCAGACCTCCCTTTCCACAGCCACTTCCACTAGCTCTCCGGGGGGGATTCTGAGGCGCTCCCAGGCCAGCTGGGCAATATAATCACGCCAGCATGTCCTGGGTCTTCCCCGGGGTCTCCTCCCGAGTGGACTTGCCTGTGACACCTCCCGAGGGAGGCGTCCAGGAGGCATCCTAACCAGATGCCGAACCACCGCAGCTGACTCCTCTTGAAGTGGAGAAGCAGCAGCTGTACTCCGAGTCCCTCCTGGATGACCGAACTTCTCACCCTATCTATAAGGGAGAGTCCAGACACCCTACGGAGGAAACTCATTTCAGCCGCTTGTATTCGTGATCTTATTCTTTCAGGCATTACCCAAAGCTCATGACCATAGGTGAGGGTGGGAACGTAGATCGACCGGTAAATCGAGAGCCTTGTCTTATGGCTCAGCTCTTTCTTTACCACAACAGACCAGTAAAGAGCCCACATCACTGCTGACCCAGCACCAATCCACCTGTCAATCTCCCGCTCCCTTGTACCATCACTCGTGAACAAGACCCCGAGATACTTGAACTCCTCCACTTGAGGCAAGAGCCTATCCCCGACCCAGAGAGGGCTCTCCGCCCCTTTCCGCCTGAGAACCATGGTCTCGGATTTAGAGGTACTGATTTTCATCCCAGCCGCTTCACACTCGGCTGCAAACCCATCCAGCGAAAGCTGAAGTTCGCGGCCTGATGTCCCTAATAGGACCACATCATCTGCAAACAGCAGCGATGTGACCCTGAGGTCACCAAACCGGACACCCTCCATCCCCTGACTGCGCCTAGAAATTCTATCCATAAAAATTATGAATAGAATCGGTGACAAAGGGCAGCCTTGACAGAGTCCAACTCTCACTGGGAACGAGTCTGACATACTGCCGGCTATGCGAACCAAAATCCAGCTTCGTTTGTACAGGGCCTGAATGGCTCGTAGCAAAGATTCATGTACCCCGTACTCCCGAAGCACCTCCCACAGAATACCCCAGGGAACACAGTCGAATGCCTTCTCCAGATCCACAAAGCACATGTGGACTGGTTGGGCAAACTCCCATGAACCCTCCAGAATCCTGGAGAGGGTGAATAGTTGGTCCAGTGTTCCACGACCAGGGCGGAAACCGCACTGCTCCTCCTTGATCCGAGGTTCGACTATAAGCTGGACTCTCTTCTCCAGTACCCCTGCATAGACCTTACCAGGGAGGCTGAGGAGTGTGATTCCCCTGTAGTTGTAACACACCCTCCGGTCCCCTTTTTTAAAAAGTGGCACCACCACCCCAGTCTGCCAATCCAGTGGCACCGCCCTCGATGTCCACGCAATGTTGAAAAGGCGTGTCAGCCAAGACAGCCCCACAACATCCAGAGCCTTGAGGAACTCAGGGCGGATCTCATTCACCCCTGGAGCCTTGCCACCAAGGAGCTTCTTAACTACCTTAGCGACTTCGGCCTCAGTAATGGACAAACCTATTCCCATGTCCCCAGACTCTGCCTCCTCACTGGAGAACGTGTCGGTGGGATTGAGAAGGTCCTCAAAGTATTCCTTCCACCGCCCAATGACGTCTTCAGTCGAAGTCAGCAGCACACCATCTCCACTATATACAGTGCTAGTGGCACACTGCTTTCCCCTTCTGAGTCGCCTGACAGTTTGCCAGAATCTTTTTGGAGCAGACTTAAAGTCACTTTCCAAGGCCTCACCAAACTCCTCCCACACACGGGTTTTTGCCTTGGCGACGACTGTAGCCGCAGATCGCTTGGCCTGTCGATACCTGCCAGCTGCCTCTGGTGTCCTACAGGCCAACCATGCCCGGTAGGACTCCTTCTTCAGCTTGACAGCATCTCTCACTTGGGGTGTCCACCACCGGGTTTGAGGATTACCGCCCCGACAGGCACCAACTACCTTACGGCGACAGCTACAGTCAGCCGCTTCAACAATGGAGGAACGGAACATGGCCCATTCTGAGTCAATGTCCCCCACCTCCCCCGATATCTGGTCAAAGTTCTGACGGAGGTGTGAGTTGAAGATCAATCTGATAGGTTCTTCTGCCAGACGTTCCCAGCTAACCCTCACTATATGTTTGGGCTTGCCTGGTCTGACCGGCATCTTCCCCCACCACCTGATCCCAATCACCACCAGGTGGTGATCAGTTGACAGCTCAGCTCCTCTCTTTACCCGAGTGTCCAAAACACATGGCCGCAAGTCCGATGACACGACTACAAAGTCAATCATTGAACTGCGGCCTAGGGTCTCCTGGTGCCATGTGCACTTATGGACATCCTTGTGTTCAAACATGGTGTTCGTGATGGACAAACTGTGGTTTGCACAGAAGTCTAAAAACTGAACACCACTCGGGTTCAGATCAGAGAGGCCATTCCTCCAAATCAGACCCCTCCAGGTCTCACTGTCATTGCCCACGTGAGCATTAAAGTCCCCCAGTAGGACAATAGTCTCCAGGAGGAGCACTTTCAAGCACCCTTCCCAAGGACTCTAAGAAGGCTGGGTACTCTGAACTGTTGTTCGTTGCATAAGCACAAACAGCACTCAGGACCCGTTCCCCAACCCGAAGGCATAGGGAAGGCATACCCTCTCGTCCACCGGAGAAAACCCCAACATACAGGCACCGAGTCGAGGGGCTATGAGAAAACCCACACCTGCCTGCCGCCTCTCACCATGGGCAACTCCAGAAAAGAATAAAGTCCAGCCCCTCTCAAGGAGATTGGACCCAGAGCCCAAGCTGTGTGTTGAGGTGAGCCCGACTATATCTAGCCGGTATCTCTCAACCTCGCGCACCAACTCAGGCTCCTCCCACCAGTGAGGTAATGTTCCAAGTTCCAAAAGCCAGTTTCAGCAACCGAGGATCAGAACGCCAAGGCCCACGCCTTTGGACACTGCCCGATCCACAAAGCACTGAACCCCTACTACTGCCTCTCCCATTGGTGGTGGGTCGATGGGTGGGGTATTAATATTCAACAAACTTAAATGTGTATATTATTATATATATATATCATATTACAGTCTCAATGGCCATATATTGACCATACAGAGAGCAAGCGACAGTGAGCATGTCAGAGAGCGAGTGACAGTGAGCATGTCAGGCAGTGAGTGACAGTGAGCATGTCAGACAGTAAGATACAGTGAGCAGCCTAGCTTACTTTTAATGCTGGTGGTCTTCCACCATTCCACAGCTGTGAATGTTGTGCCCATCTCTCCTAGAAGATAGCAGAATTGGAGGGCAGATTAACACTTCTGCACCAAATCAAGGAGGATGAGAACTTGCCCGATTCTATGCTAGCAATAGCTCAGGTCCTGATCACAGTAACTGGGGTGGACGTAGTCTCATCACAGCTGGAAGACCATTAGTCTCGACTGGGTATGGGATCCAAAGGTGTAAGCTGCTCCACACCTTACCAGACAGAGGCGTGGAATGTGGCCTGCAGGAGCTCACACAGTTGAAGGCACTCAGTCTGGCACCCTCTGTCTCGAGAAATCCCCTTCTCGTCTCCCCAGCTCCCTTCTCACCTCCTGTGATTTCAGTGGTCCCATGTGGATGGTCGCCAGGTTCATGCCAGGTGGACCTGGAGTGCCCTTCTAAAGGAGTTACTATGTTACCTGCTCTAACCACCACCGCAAGCTTCCTCAACATCACCTTCATGTCGGACACTGCCGCTGGAGTCCTACACATGTCACTCTTGCATAACATTACCATGGGACGCTGCTGCACAAAACTGTTGCTGGTGTCCACAGCTGGACGCCAATGCACAGCATTCTCATCAGACCCGCAGGATGCCAATGCATGACATTAATGGCGAGCACTGCTGCTGAACATTGATGCCACCATCTCTACCATCCACACTGATTGTTGGAGACTCTATCATCAGATATGTCAAAAGAATTTGGCAATAACCTACTACTTATCAGGTGCCAATGTAAATGACATTACATAGCAGCCTAATCTTCTTGCTAACCACTCAAATGTTCACAATGTGATTATTCAATAAGCTGTAACTACATCAAAGATGGAAAAACTGAATGGTTGAAGAAGACTTTACACAGCTATTTGATTCACTCAAAAACTACTGAAATTATTATTTTTTATTATCTGGATAATCTGCCCTGCGATGGACTGGCGACCTGTCCAGGGTGTATCCTGCCTTCTGCCCGAAGACTGCTGGGATAGGCTCCAGCATCCCCCCGCGACCCTGACAGAGAAGCGGCTTAGAAAATGGATTGATGGATGGATATCTCTGGAGCAATCCACTCCCTCAGAAGAGGCATGGGTCATTCAAGCCGCTTGTTAAACATGCACAGTTGGCTTCAGGAAGTTTGTTTGTGCATAAATTGTTTTTAATCTTTTCTGGAACCATCCATCTTTTTATAGAAGTGATGTGCAAGTCATTTAAACCCTATGTTTAATTAAAGAGACTTGACCATATCAGTCCATTTGTCAAACCTACATTGGTTGCCAGTTAAATTTCAATTATAAAATACTTTTACTGACATAAAGCTCTAAACTAACTCACCCCTCAGTACCTGAGTGAACTTTTCTCATACTATGAACCATCACACCTACTTAGATCACAAGGTGCTGGCTTACTATTAGTACCTAGAATAAATAAAGTTACATCAGAGGGGAGAGCCTTCTCATACAAAGCCCCCCAACTTTGGAATAATCTTCCAGTCAGTGTTTGGGACTCAGACACAGCCTCAGTCTTTAAGTGTAGGCTAACTTATTTAGTCAAGACTTTGGTAATTAGTTTTCCCTGTTAGGTAAAAGGTGCAGATCTAGGAGTTCATGGTCATAGAGTATTATTGTAAACTTATGTCTCGGTTACCTTTCTGATTTCTCTCTTTTAGTTAGGCTGTAATAAGTAGACCTGCCGGAGTCTGTGCTGCGCTATGTTAACACTGTAATCTGTGATCAATCACTCTTTACAAAACTAACTCTCTGTATGTTTTCCTCTTCTTTGCCGAGTAGAACAGCTGCACATCCTGTGCTGTCACCACTGGCTTGCTTATGGAGGCTTGTACCTGAATTTTTTTCTATAAAGTTCTTTGTGACAACACATGTTGTAAAAAATGCTATATAAATAAATTTGATTTGATTTGTCAAAGACTACATATCAGATGTGGATATATAAGTAATTTTATTGTTTTGGAAAAATATAAGCCCTTTTTGAAGCACATCTAAAAGTTGGGCCAGAGGCATGTTTATCACTTTAAGCATTCAGAAAATGAAGAGACCAATTGTAGTTTTGAAAGTGAAAGTGAAAGTATTTTCCAGTTCTTGCTTGATCCTGGATTTCAGCTGCTCAACAGTACTGGCTGGCTTTTGAACTGTGCACTGATAACAAGCTGGATGGTCCCTCTCTGCTGTAACCTGGAGGACATGGTGTTCTTGTCCAGAAAGAATTTAAAATTTTGATTGATTGGACCACTGGACACTTTTCCATGTTGCCTCAGTCTATCTCATTGAGCCTGGACCCAGAAAAGGCAGCAACAGTACTGGATCCTGTTTTTATATGGTGTCTTCTTGGTATTTGTTTTACTTTTACAGTTTACTTGCACTTGTGGATTCAGTGATGAACTGTATTTAGAGATAGTGGTTGTTGGAAATGTTCCTGAGTGCATGCAGTGATTTTTGCTACAGAATTGTGTCTTTTAATGCAGTGCTGAGTTTTCTCTGGATCTTTTAATAATATAATGTACAGTAGATGATGAAATCCTCAAGTTGTTTTCCATTTTTTGCCAAAAAATTAATTCTTTAATTTGTTGCAGTCTTTCACACAGCGGTTAACCCCATCCCATCTTTGCTTCTGAAAGCCTCTCTGTGAAACTCCTTTTTATACCCAATCATGCTACTAACCTGTTGCCAATTAAACTAATTAGTTGTAATGTGTTTTTTTCAGCATTACTCAACTTTACCACTATTTTGTTGCCCCATCCCAACTTTTTGAAATGTGTTGCTGGCAAAATCCAAAATGAGCATATATTTTCCAAAAAAACAATCAATTTTTTCACTTTCAACATTTGATATGTTGTTTCTGTTCTTTTTTTTTCTATTAAATATAGAATTTAAATGCAGTGTCCCAACCTTTTTGAAAATGAGTTTGTATATTATATTATATTATATTATATTATATTATATTATATTATATTATATTATATTATATTATGTTAGACAACCCCTGTAGTAGTATTCTTGCTGCTGTTTTTATTCCATAAAAACAATTTCATATTATTATTATTATTATTAATAATAATAATAAAAATAAAATAATAATGATACATTTTTTGAGTGAAGTTAGAACTCTCCTTTAACATGTTGCCTCAGTACCTGTTTTTACTGTGGCACTGAGATTTTATGTTCATGAGTTGAACATATGTGATGTAGGTAGCTAGTTTGTGTAACATTTAAATGTGCATTAACTGTTCATATTATGTTACATTTTTTGTTAATTTGTTATTTCCTTACCAAAGTACTAAAGTTGTATGTGACTTACAGAGTGTTTTTTCTCTTGAATGATCCTCCCATCACTTTAATAGAGGCACAAATTCTGTCAAATAATGATGAAGTATTAGTAAAAACACATTAAACCTGTTAATGACTAATGAAAAAATCGTTCTGTTTATTCATTTTGTAAATGTACTTTATCTGATGTTAACTATAAGAACAAATCATTTCATCTCATGTTTCTTCATTATTAATGAAGCACAATACATAATTTGTTACAAATGTACTGTGTTCGTTCATGATTTGTTTGTAACATATATACAGAAATGACATTTATTTTGGTAGCATATGTATATAGAACAGAATATATGTAATGTATTCATAAAACATATTTTAAATGTATGAAAATGGCCAATTATTATGCTTAAAGCACTATGTTTCAAATACATTATTCATTACAACAATATATTTGATGTAAGGGGGAGCGAGGAGGCGGACGCACACGCTGAGATAAGCGAGATTTATTATGGGCAAATCCAGGGTCGTGGTCATAACAGTCCAGGGTCAATGAGCCGACACGTACAGAACGGGAGATAGACATGACAAAAACCAGAGCGACCAGCAAACAGACTTCAAACAAAGACCAATACAATGATACCATATAAAGACTGGCAAACGCAAGGGGCAAACACAGGGCTTAAATACACGTAACAATGAGGGACAGGTGAATACAATCAGGGGCGGAGTTACAAAACCAAAACACGAACACATGGACACGACTGGGAGGAGCCAACTGTGACAGTACCCCCCCCCCCCCCCCACAAAGGCACGCACACCGAGGCGTGCCAACCAAAACAAAAAGACACAGGAGACCAAAAACCGAAACAAACTACACAGAGACAGGCAAAGACACAGGAGCAGAGGCAGAAACGGGCACAGAGGAAGAACCACAAGAGGCAGAACCACACACAGAGGAAGAACCACAAGAGGCAGAAACAGGCACAGAGGAAGAACCACAAGAGGCAGAAACAGGCACAGAGGCAGAACCACAAGAAACAGGAACAGACACAGACGGAGACACACCAGACACAGGAACAGACGAAACAGAACGAGGACAAAAAACGGAGGGAGGACGAGGAGGCACAACAAAAAACGACGCCGACCGAGAGACGACCGGAGACACAGGACGAGGAAAACAAGAACGAACAACAGACCACGCAAAAGACAGGGGAACAGGCACCAAGACAGACACAGGAACGGAAACGGGTACAGAAACAGGAACAGAAACAAAAGGAGACACAGGAATGGGAACCACAACAGGAACGGGAACCGAGACAGACACAACAGTAGAGAACAGGACAAAACCAGGGACCGAACAAGGCAGAAACAAAGGAACAGAAACAGGAGGCACAGAAGGACCACGGGGAACAGGGACAGAAACGGAAGGCCCAGGGGGAACAGACACAGGCGAGGGCGGGATGGGCGGGAACAAAGGGGATGTAATGTCCACGGAGGCAGCCGGGCCTGCTGCGACGTCCAAGGAGGCAGGCGGGCCTGCTGCGACGTCCATGGAGGCAGGCGCGGCGACTGGCAGCGGGTCAGGAGGCGCGGCGACTGGCGGCGGTTCCGGAGGTGCGGCGACTGGACTGATCAGAAGTGCCGCGGGGTGCGGCCACGGGATCAGAAGTGCCGCGGGGTGCGGCCACGGGATCAGAAGTGCCGCGGGGTGCGGCCACGGGATCAGACTTTCGGATTGGGGACCTCTGCTCCAACCTGGAGGAACAGACAGACACTGGACCCACTCGGCCGTTCCCAAAGCTCACTCGAGCGATAGGCAGCTCGCAGTGATGCTTGCGAACGAGCCGAGTCCCACAAAATGGGTCATCTGAAAGCTCCTTCTGTCTGACCCCGTCTTGCACTGCAGGTCGCTCCTCCCTGCAGTGGCGCTCAAGACGGGCAGACCCAAGGCGCTTACCTGTGCTCTCGTCGCCCGGACACAAGGCGGGAAGGTCCTCCGCTTTCTTGCGGGACCGACGAGACGCTCGTGTTCCCTCAGCGCCAGGGGATTTGCTGTCTCCGGCTTGGTGGCGTTGGGACACGGCGAACTCGGGCTGCTTAGAAACAGCTGGAGTTTCGTCCCAACGGAAGAACCACATGCCGGAGTCTCGCTTACCTGCTGCGTGACAATGAGGGACAGGTGAATACAATCAGGGGCGCAGTTACAAAACCAAAACACGAACACATGGACAGGACTGGGAGGAGCCAACCGTGACATTTGAAATGTTTCTCACATTCGAAAAATGCATGTTCATGTTTTTTTGTTTTTTTTAGATCAAACATAGTGAGTATTAGGATATAAAAAAAATAAAACAAGAAACAAAAGGGACACAGCAAAATGCATTTTTTGTTCAGAAGCTTGTTTTTTGAAGGTATTCAGACTGTCAAAAGTTCTTAGGTTGAGTGGCATACAGTTCCAGATACAAGGTCCTCTGTGCAAAATTGGTTTAGTGAAGTTCTGTAGAAAGGATGTAGGTTCTTGAAAGATCTCGTGATGGATTTCAAGATTAAAAAGATTAAACAAAAGATTTGTGATATGTGGCTGATTTGAAAATAAGTTCAAAAATATTAGAACTAGCAAAATATGAAGAAGTGATCATTCTGACAAATTTGCTTTTGTACTGTAATTTTATTTGTACTGCTCAGTATTGTACTGTATTTGTGCTGCAATTGTACTATGTTTCTTTTTTGTAAGAGATAAAAAAATACTAACTTCTCATGATTCATATGTAAGCACTAAAAGCAACCATAATGTCAAAATGGCACAGCCTAATGATTAATTTATAATTTTATTGGTGCTAACATGACATTCATCAGAGACCTTGTTGTAACATGTTTCATAAAGGATGTTCCTATGACAAACACTGTAAAACAGTGAATTATATATTATTAAATAATATTTAATATGACATCTTGTTCCTGTCCAGAAGTAACTAACATGCAGCTGATGGTAGCTGAATGATGCATTGCAAATAGAAGTTATTTTTTAAATTAATTTGCAAGCCAGAAAATCACTACATTACCTTACATTAACAGTGCTCCTTTATGCTAAACAAATTAAAGCCAGAGGGGTAAAATAATTCCTAGCAAATGCTTTGCTAATTCCACAGGCGATGTTTAAATCTTCATGCATCTTTCATGTTGGAAATGCCATCCCCTAGTGGCCAGGAGAACCATTTTATTTCACCTAATGTTATTGTGTTTTGGCTTAATACTAATGTCATTAATGTGACTCTCAGGGCCATCATACTATCTGTTGAGCAAGGCCACCCATGGTAAAGTGTCCTACTGCTGTTATTTGAAAAACCTTTTAGGGCTAATATAGTACATGCACAAAACACAAAAGACAAAAAGAAGACAATGAGATTATTTTTATGTTTTCTGACAATTAAATTATCTAAATTGAGGTTCCTGATACATATTAGTTCCAGCATATAAGTAAGTTGAGAATAACAGTGGCAAAGAATAGCTGCCTGATATGAATAAGGAACAATCCTAGAGAGGTGTTAAGACAAGTCTTAACTTGTTCTTGCCATGTTGCATTCTTTTGCTCCTGTTTCAAAAGGAAAAAAGACCAGCATTTGTTATGTGAGCATTAAACCGATAAAGCTGTATATTTCCTAAATATTAAGTGCTTCATTTGGTGAGAATGTTAAACAGGGTTGCACCAGCTTCACTGGCCTGTCTTTTTTTATAGCAACATCTGTGTACAACATCTTAGCATGCAGTAAACTGACCGTGCTTGATCTCCATGGTGAGACAGGAAAGGTTGAGTGTTTTTTTGTTTTGTTTTGTTCCGACCTTGCTGACCAGCAACCCAGGAAACTTTTCTAACCATTACACCTGACTGTGCAGACATTATGGGAACATGTCAGGTGTCAGGGCGAGGCGCCACCTCCTCACACCTGTGTATGTGTGTGTGATACAGGACTTTGGTGTCACCTGCTGTCTCCTCAGCTGGGCCAAACAGGTGTCACCTGGAGACGATGCTTCAATGACAGAGCAGATGACAGTGGTTTTGTGTCCTGACTGCATAAACACATAAATGGTAGACATATTGCCAGAAGAGTGAAAAAGTAAAGGAAAGGGCCAGACAAACAGCCTTGTGAACACAGTACTTTTGCCTCATGCAGAATAAGTAGTTTGGTAAATTGTATTTTATTAAAAATAAAAAATACTAATAATAATTTTAAAAATCATGACAATGACAAACTGCCAATGACCAATAAAAGCAGCAAACTAGCTGGGTTTCCATCCATTTATATATATTATATTCATATGTGTATTTTAATATATTAAACAAAATGTTTGTTATTGTTTTGCTATCTGGTGTCAAACAGATGAGGATAGGGTTCACTTTTAATTCTTGTTGCCTCTCTAGGTTTTTCTTTGCCACATTCCACTCATGTTTGGATTGCCCCCTGGTCTTGAAACCAGATTTTTTGTGAAGCTGCGTTGTGGCAAAAAAGCACTACATAAATAAACTTGACATGACCCTTGAATTGCTGTTGCTGTCTTCTAATGCTTTAACCTTTAACTCAGTGTCTTGTAAGGCAGTTCAGTTTAATTTTTTGCTTAAATATTTGTAAAAAAATTTGCTGTGTGTTTGAGTTAATTTGCTCTACGAGTATGATCGCAGTCAAATGTCTGACTTAAGAGAAGAAATTCAGGCAGGGACTGGGGTGTGTCTGTTTCTCTGGAATGAAAAGGAAAATGCGCTGATGCTTTTTAATTACACGCTGATTTCATGAGCCAAGGGGTTACAGCAAGTGTTACTAATAGCTCACAAACTGGAAGGTCATGGTTAAGTGTTGCAGGCAAGCTTTGACAGATTGTATCCTACTAAAAGAGAGTGAAATAAACTTATACTGTCACACAACCTACAACCTACTGAAAGATGTACCATATCCCGCTGTAGCTCCCACGCTTGGCAGCAACACTAGCAGGACAGTTCAAAGAGAGACTTCCAAAATCTCAAAAAAGACTCAGCATGTCTGTAGCCATTACATTCAAGATGACCCAATAAAAGTTGTCTCACGTAAATCTCAAATAATCTGCAGTCTTCCAGAATAATACATTGTGAGAACAGGAAGAGGAAGAGAACAGGAAGACGCTATGCTGTAGTAACACAGACCTCAACGCGAACCTCTGCAATATTGAGCAAGGCAGCAAGTCAGTAATCTATAAACTACATGGATTAGTTTACTTAGCCAACACAGTTATAAAACAACTTTAAAAGCTATAAAATTTATATTAATAAGCTACTTACTACCGGAAGTACACTGGAGGACGGTGAAGAAGATCTGGACAGTTTGCAAGCTTACATCGACGAGTGTTTCGACCGAGTCGTAATGGGAAAACCAACCAACACTCCGTCCAGCAGCAAAGGAGCTCCATCCACCAAGAGGAGTCGCCTAGAAGATTCACCAGGGGCTTCTTCTCAGTCCAGCGAAATGGCGGACATTTTGGAGTCCATTGATAAGAAGCTGTCCAGTTTCGACGCTCGCCTCTCCATTTTGGAAATTCTTCACAAGGAGTTTCAGGCTCCCCGGGAGTCGGTAGAGTTCAGCCAACAGCAGGTGGAAGCACTGGCTGTGGAGAACGCCGCTCTCAGAGAGTCGGTGAATTCCCTCACCAAGGGAATGACCCGGCTCTCGGAGGAGAATAAAAGAATCAGGGAAACCGTCACCGAGCTCCAGGCCCGCAGCATGAGGGACAACCTTGTGTTTTCAGGTCTACCGGAGAAATCGGAAGAAAACCCTGAAACGACAGTGAAGGAGTTTTTGAAATCCTACTTGAAGCACCGTAAAAACCATCAATTTCGATCGTGTTCACCATATAGGAGCTAAGCGACCCAGGGCACACAGACCTAGATCAATCGTAGCCAAATTCGAACGTTTCAAGCAGAAAGAACTGGTGAAGAGCCGCGGACGGGAGCTGAGAGGAACAGATTTCAGCGTCAACGATCAGTTTCCTAAAGAGATCCTGGAGCGACGCAAAATCCTGTTCCCTCTCCGGAAAAAACATATTCAAGAAGGTTCACGAGCTATCATCGTGGTGGACAAACTCTATATAAACGGACAGCTCTGGCGCGACCAGGAAACCGCCATGGCTATACTGATCAGGTGACCGGTGTACACAAACGCCTTTTTTCTCTATCTTCTTTGTTTTGTTTTTTTCTTTTTTTACATGTCTGTATATAACAATTAATGCCGGTTCAGACAGCATAGTGGACTTTGTTATGTTAAGTAATTATTATTATTTTTATTTTATTTTTATTATTAATTTTTTTTTTTTTTTTGCTATATTTGTCACTTTGGAACACCCTTTTCTTTTCTTTCTGCATCCAACATGTTTGCTACACAACACACACAATGCTATACAGGACACAAAACATGCAGTGTACACTCACATACACATCCACACACACACACATCTTCAGTGAGCATGCAACACTTTCTCGATTAATTTCAATATGAGCACACTGAGGTTTGTTTCATGGAATGTGCGTGGAGTTGGTTCAAGGGAGAAGAAGGTGAAAATTATTAATCGGTTAAACGACTTACAGGCTGACATTGTGTTCCTACAGGAGACACATGTGTCCAGAACATCTGCACACACACTCTCCTCTTCACAGTTTCCTCATATGTACTCAGCCTGTTACAACTCTAAACAAAGAGGTGTAGCTATATTAATTAACAAAAGGATAAACTTCTCTATTAGAGACACGATATCAGACCCCGAAGGCAGATTTATAATACTTAATCTATCTATTCAGAATATAGATTTATGTATTGCCAGTATATATGGACCAAATGTTGATGATCCCTCCTTCTTTCATACCTTCTTCACCTCACTTGCTGATCACTCTGACACCAAACTTGTAATAGGAGGGGACTTCAACCTGGTACTTAATGCAGAGATTGACAGGCTCAGTACAGCAGTGAGTCAAAGAAACTGGCAGTCTGCAGACATTCTTAAACAATGCATAAAGTATTTTGGTCTTTGCGATGCTTGGAGCTCACATCACCCCACTCTGAGAGATTATAGTTTTTTCTCACAAGTACATCACTCCCACTCCCGCTTGGATTACTTTTTAGTCAGTAGCTCCATGATGACGGAAATCACAGACACTCAGAAACATCCTATCACTATTAGTGATCACGCACCTGTATCTATGTCTCTGACACAGAAACGAGTTACACCACCAACTAGGAACTGGAGATTTAATACATCATTACTTGAAGAACAAGATTTCATTAATTATTTTAAACGAGAGTGGGCTATATACTTAGAACAAAATAATCTGCTGGAAATATCGCCATGTGTTCTATGGGAAGCAGGAAAGGCAGTAATGCGGGGTAAAATAATTTCTTACTGCACACATAAGAAAAATAAAGAAAAAACACTTATATTAGAATTGGAACAGAAAATTGCCTGAGGAAACTTAAATTGGAATTAAATGAAATACTTGATAAGAAGACACAATTTATGTTGCAGAGGTTGCATCTGGAAAACTTTGAACATGGAAATAAATCTGGAAAATTCCTGGCCAATCAATTAAAACTGAATAAAGAAAACAGCTATTCACTCTATTAAAGACTCGGTCGGTAATATTACTCATGACCCACAACAAATAAATAACTCCTTTAAAGACTTTTATGAAGCCTTATACTCATCACAGATTAATCCATCTGATGCTGAAATTGAAGAATTTCTTAATGACATAAATCTTCCTAAATTAAATGAGGATCAGATTACAACTCTTGATTCACCGTTTTCATCATCTGAATTCTATAAGGCAATACAGCACCTTCCAAATAATAAAGCCCCAGGCCCAGACGGTTTCCCAGCAGAATTCTATAAAGAATTTTGGCCTGTGTTAGAACCTACTTTTTTCAGGATGGTGACTCAAATCAAGAATAACCACACAATCTCTCCAAACATGAACTCGGCCAACATTAGCCTGCTTCTTAAACCAGGCAAAGACCCAACACTTCCATCTAGCTATCGCCCAATCTCTCTTATTAATGTAGACCTTAAAATTATTTGCAAAGTTCTCGCAAGAAGATTAGAAAAAATCACTCCATATATTATACATTCGGACCAAACAGGTTTATCAAGGGCCGGCACTCGGCCGATAACACACGCCGACTAATAAATATAATAGATTACTGTTCCATTAACAAATTAGAAAAAATAGTAGTCTCTTTAGATGCAGAGAAAGCATTTGACAGGGTAAATTGGAAATTTTTGTTAGCAGTTCTACATAAATTTGGATTTGGCCCATCCTTTATAAACTGGATCAAAACATTATACAGCTCTCCAAATGCACGGGTTAGGACAAATGATCTTATCTCACAAAGCTTCAGTCTGCAGAGGGGAACTAGACAAGGTTGCCCACTCTCTCCCTCAATGTGTATCATCTTCATTGAGCCACTAGCAGCAAAAATCCGACAGAATGTAAACATCAAAGGAATCCAAACAGAAAATACAGACCATAAAATAAGCCTTTATGCTGATGATGTATTACTTTTCCTCGGGAACTCACAAACCGCTCTTCTAAAGACAATCACACTTATAGATAAGTTCTCATCTGTATCAGATTACTCCATTAATTGGAGTAAATCAACAGTTTTGCCTCTGAATTGTAAATTTCAGAACATCATAACTACATCACTACAGTCGGGCAACATTAGATATCTAGGTATAAATTTTTCTCCCAGGCTGTTAGATCTGGTACGACTGAACCATATTCCTCTACTAAAAACAATAGAGGACGATCTCAAACGTTGGAACTCTCTACCTATATCTCTCATGGGGAGAGTTGCCACAATAAAAATGATGATTCTGCCTAAAGTAAATTATCTGTTCTTAATGATCCCTAATAAACCTTCTATTGCTTGGTTTAAGTCGCTAGACTCATATATTTCTAAATTTTTATGGAAAAGTAAAACATCTAGAATAAGCTTGAAGACTTTACAAAAGCTAAAATGCAGCGGTGGTCTACCAAATTTTTATCACTATTTTTTAGCCAATAGACTACAGTATGTTTCAAGGTGGATGAAATCAAACCGCTCAGACAGTCCATGGCTGGATCTGGAACAAACACTCTGTGGGAAATTGAAAATATCTGACTTACCTCTCATTAGCTCCAGCATTAAACATTACAATTGCTTTAAAAGCCTTACAATAAGCACCACCCTGATAGCCTGGTGGGAATTCTTAAAGATGGTTAAGTCTTCACTAATCCCTTGTAAATTAACACCCATTTGGAACAATCCCGATATATGTCGGAAAAAGACAGTACTGAATTTTTCAGAATGGCAAGAAAAAGGAATAAATAATTTAGAACATGTTATTCATGATGGGACCTTTATTTCATTTGAAGATCTTATTTTAAAATATGAAATTAGCAGTAGCAAATTTCTGGAATATCACCAATTGAGGTCCATCATACAGGCAAGATTGAATCTAAGTAATCTAAATCTAGAAATCCCTGTGTGGATAACAGACTTTCTAAACCTCTATACCCCTAAACTGTTATCAAAAATATACAAGTTATTATTAAAAATTAATGATTCAATATCCCTTCCAATTACAAAATGGGAGAGAGATCTTTCCATCATCCCGGATGAAAACTTCTGGACACAGATATGTCTAAACACTTTTAAAATGACTAAAAATCCAAATTTACAACTTATACAATTTGGGTGTCTGATGGCTCTTGGACTGGAAATGGGGGCTGCCGCTCTGCGGTTTCTGTGTGCGGGCCCTGTTGTTGATGGTGCTGGCCCCGTCCAGGGGGCTGGCCTCCTCTGTGTGGGCCGGGGTGCGGGGTCTAGGGCCTAGGCGCCTGGGGTCGCCCGTCCCCCGTTTGGGCTCCTCCTTGTGCTGGAAGGGTCTGTGCCCCCCTGGGCGCACCGCCTGGTGGTGAGGGGTCTGGGGCACGCCGGGGTGTCTGTCTGGCATTCCGGGATTCTGGATGCCTCCCGGGAGGAGGGGTGGGGCACTCAGGTAGGGGGACAACCACATAGGGCCGGTTGGTTCTGGACCCAGGACCACTGTGTTTGAGTGTATATGGGTGTGTGTGAAGTTTGTTGCGGGTGAGTGTGTTTGTGTTGGTATGTATGTGTGTGTGTTTGTATGTGTTTGTATTGTAATTGTGAGTATGTGTATTGTCATTGTGAGTATGTGTATTGTAATCGTGAGTATGTGTATGTGTGATAATTGTTGTCTCTTGTGTGCGTGCGGGTGTGTATGTTTTGTGCTGTGTCAGCTGTGTGGGCGGGCGCCGGCCTGGAGCGCGGTGGTGTCCTGGGGGCGTGGCCGCTTCGGGCCTAGGGCCGGCCTTCCCTGCGCCGCGGCCGGGTGTAGGAAACCGGGGTGCCTAGTGAGCTAGCGCCAGCTGGCTCTCTTCCTCCGAGGGGTAGTTCTCTGCCTCTCGGTCTTTCTTATCCTGACCCTTCCCCTCCTCCTACTCAGTCAAACATCACACTACACATGGGGGTTCTGGGGGAGGGGGGCCCATGCTGCAGTGAGTAGGGCCACCTACCTGGCTCTGCTCGCTGTGATGCGTGATGTCCCACTCCTCCCCTTTTTTGCCCCCTTACAATGACATATTTCATGACACAGTACAGTACACACAGGGCTTTGGGGGGCAGGTGTGTCACTCAGTGGACGGTGGGTAGCGCTGCTGATGTGACCTCACTTATCTGCTCACTACATTGCCTCTGTCCCTCCAATTTTAATTGCACTGTAGCTCACACACATTCTTTTCATTTCACACACATATTAAGTGGGGGGGGGTGGGCGGGTCCTCTCACACCCCGGTTTGGTGCACCCTGCCTGGTGGGGGGACTGGCCGGTCGTTCGGGGCCGGGGTGGCTGCCTCCCTGGGTTGCCGCTGGCCCGTGCTGGTGTCCGCCCGCCGACACTGTAAGTCCATGTATGTTCCATGTGTGTGCATGAGTGGGTGACTGGTGTGTGTGAGTGTGGGTGTGGGTGTGTGTGGGTGCATGTGAGCATGTGTGTGTGGACAGCTGGGCCTGGGTCCATGACTTGCTGAGCCTGGACATCTGTGGTACATGGTGGTGGGCAGGAGTTACCCCTCCCCACCGCTCCCCGCTGCTTGCCGACTCCGCCCCCCCCGGGGTATGGGTGTCCTGTGGGTCCCTGGGTGCATGGCTGGACATCTTGGCGTGGTCCCTGCCCTGCTCCCTTGGCGGTTGTGTCCTGGGGGTGGTTTGGGCCTCTCTGGCATGGGGGGGGTCCTGCCGGGGGTCGGCCGGCCTCGGGGGCCGCATGCTTGGCTCATGCTGGGGATGTTGGCCTGCCGGGGGGGGTGGGCTGCTCATTGCCTCTGGCTCTCCGGTCACTTGCCCTTTGTCTGTGGGCGCTCTGTCTGGGGCCTCCATTCTTCGTCCTCTGGGGCGTGCACGCGGTGGCCGTCGGAGCTTGTGGCCTCAGGTCTCCTGAGTTCCTAATGGGCTGTGGATGGTCCGGGTCCCCCGGGTCCTTCCCTATCTGTCTCTGGACCACGGGGGCATGGTTGCGGCTTCTTGCCCTCATTGCTGAGCACATTCCATGACACGTGAACGCATATACACACATATACACATTGCTGCAAACAGTAGAATTGTGTGTGGTGGGTGGGTGTATATGTATAGAGGCATATGTATAGATATGTAAACTTGTGTATGTATGTAGCAGCAAATAGTAGAATTATGTCTGGGTGTATATATGTATATGTATATGTATAGATATGTGAATATGTATATGTATGTATATCTATATAATTGTTTTTTTTCCCTTCTCTTTTTTTTATTTACTTACTTATTTATCTATTTATTTTTATTTTTATTTTGTTGTCTGTATATTTACTTATTTTATTTGTTTTTTCTCTTTCTTTTATTTATTTATTTATTTTCTATTTATTTATTTACTTATTTAATTATCATTATTATGATTTTTTATTATTATTATTATCTTTTTTTTTTTTTTTTTTTTTTACCATTCCGATTGCAAAAATGGCCAGACATGACAGGTTTAAAAAAAAAAAAAAATAATAATAATAATACATTGTAATTCTCCACTTCACTTGCATACTACAAATTGGCAACAAAAGACTTAAGCTTCATATGCCTATGAAGCTTAAGTCTTTTGTTGCCAATTTACAATATACTCCCTTTATTATTTGATTTCCAAATAAAAATGTATATCAGGTTTAACACATTTCTGACAACTTACATTTAGGACAACTCTGAAAACAGAAAAATATACATACTTGTCACGGTTGGCTCCTCCCAG
This sequence comes from Pygocentrus nattereri, assembly GCF_015220715.1. Classification (NCBI taxonomy): domain Eukaryota; kingdom Metazoa; phylum Chordata; class Actinopteri; order Characiformes; family Serrasalmidae; genus Pygocentrus; species Pygocentrus nattereri. The sequence continues at coordinate 10,638,271 of NC_051235.1, forward strand.
TCCTGTCCATGTGCTCTTGTTTTGGTTTTGTAACTCCGCCCCTGATTGTTTTCACCTGTCCCTCATTGTTACGTGTATTTAAGCCCTGTGTTTGCCCCTTGTGTTTGCCAGTCTTTGTATCTTTGAATCCTTGTATCTCTGTACCTGGTCGTCGTTGTTTGTGTTGGTTCTAGTCTTTGTTATGTCTTACCCTAACTCTGTACGTGTCGGCTCATTGACCCTGGACTGTATTGACCACGACCCTGGATTTGCCCGTAATAAATCTCGCTTATCTCAGCGTATGCGTCCGCCTCCTCGCTCCCCCTTACAGAAAGACTGGCCACCACAGGACGCAGCAGGTAAGCGAGACTCCGGCATGTGGTTGTTCCGTTGGGACGAAACTCCGGCTGTTTCTAAGCAGCCCGAGTTCGCCGTGTCCCAACGCCACCAAGCCGGAGACAGCAAATCCCCTGGCGCTGAGGGAACACGAGCGTCTCGTCGGTCCCGCAAGAAAGCGGAGGACCTTCCCGCCTTGTGTCCGGGAGGCGAGAGCTCAGGTAAGCGCCTTGGGTCTGCCCGTCTTGAGCGCCACTGCAGGGAGGAGCGACCTGCAGTGCAAGACGGTGTCAGACAGAAGGAGCATTCCGATGACCCGTTTTTTTGGTACTCGGCTCGTTCGCAAGCGTCACTGCGAGCTGCCAATCGCTCGAGTGAGCTTTGGGAACGGCCGAGTGGGTCCAGTATCTGTGTGTTCCTCCAGGTTGGAGCAGAGGTCCCCAGCCCGAAAGCCCGATCCCGTGGCCGCACCCCGCGGCACTTCTGATCCCCCGGCCGCACCCCGCGGCACTTCTGATCCCCCGGCCGCACCCCGCGGCACTTCTGATCCCCCGGACCCGCCGCCAGTCGCCGCGCCTCCGGACCCGCCGCCAGTCGCCGCGCCTCCGGACCCGCCGCCAGTCGCCGCGCCTCCGGACCCGCCGCCAGTCGCCGCGCCTCCGGACCCGCCGCCAGTCGCCGCGCCTCCGGACCCGCCGCCAGTCGCCGCGCCTCCGGACCCGCCGCCAGTCGCCGCGCCTCCGGACCCGCCGCCAGCCGCCGCGGACGTCGTAGCAGGCCCGCCTGCCTCCGTGGACGTCGTAGCAGGCCCGCCTGCCTCCGTGGACGTCGTAGCAGGCCCGCCTGCCTCCGTGGACGTCGTAGCAGGCCCGCCTGCCTCCGTGGACATTACATCCCCTTTGTTCCCACCCATCCCGCCCTCGTCTGTGTCTGTTCCCCCTGGGCCTTCCGTTTCTGTCTCTGTTCCCCGTGGTCCTTCTGTGTCTGTTTCCGTTCCCTTGTTTCTGCCCTGTTCAGTCCCTGGTTTTGTCCTGTTCCCTACTGTTGTGTCTGTCTCGGTTCCCGTTCCTGTTGTGGTTCCCGTTCCTGTGTCTCCTTTTGTTTCTGTTCCTGTTTCTGTTTCCGTGCCCGTGTCCGTTCCTGTGTCTGTCCTGGTGCCTGTTCCCCTGTCTTTTGCGTGGTCTGTTGTTCGTTCTTGTTTTCCTCGTCCTGTGTCTCCGGTCGTCTCTCGTTCGGCGTCGTTTTGTGTTGTGCCTCCTCGTCCTCCCTCCTTTTTTTTTTTTTTTTTTTTTTTTTTTTTTTTTTTTTTTTTTTTTTTTTTTTGTCCTCGTTCTGTTTCGTCTGTTCCTGTGTCTGGTGTGTCTCCATCTGTGTCTGTTCCTGTTTCTTGTAGTTCTTCCTCTGTGCCTGTTTCTGCCTCTTGTGGTTCTGCGTCTGTGTCGGTTTCTTGTTCTGCCTCTGTGCCCGTTTCTGCTTCTGCCTCTGTGCCCGTTTCTGGTTCTGCTCTGGCTTCGGTGTTGGTGCCTGTTGTCTAGTTTGGTTTTGTCTTTTTTCTGGGTTTCGCTTTCTTCATGGATTGGTTTGTTTTGTTCTGTGTGGCACGCCCGGTGTGCGTGCCTTTGGGGGGGGGTACTGTCACGGTTGGCTCCTCCCAGTCCTGTCCATGTGCTCTTGTTTTGGTTTTGTAACTCCGCCCCTGATTGTTTTCACCTGTCCCTCATTGTTACGTGTATTTAAGCCCTGTGTTTGCCCCTTGTGTTTGCCAGTCTTTGTATCTTTGAATCCTTGTATCTCTGTACCTGGTCGTCGTTGTTTGTGTTGGTTCTAGTCTTTGTTATGTCTTACCCTAACTCTGTACGTGTCGGCTCATTGACCCTGGACTGTATTGACCACGACCCTGGATTTGCCCGTAATAAATCTCGCTTATCTCAGCGTATGCGTCCGCCTCCTCGCTCCCCCTTACAATACTCAATTTCTCAGTTTGCAAATCTCTTTCTTACTGCCATTTATCAGTGAAGTGCAATTCTCTTAGACACTCAGTTAATATGACAACAATTATCACTAATGAATGTATTCTATTAAGTGACTGGCACAGAGGTTTTGGTTATGTTAATTCAACTCCATTGGCAACTGCAAAAACTTTCCATGTTGAGTTAGACTAATAGAATACAAGAGCCTTCTTGTAGTTAAGACTGCTGTGATTAACAATTCAATTTAATGCTGTTGTTACATTCATCAAATAGAATGTGTTCAAATCAATAAATCATAAAGCATTCCCATCTCTGAAATTAGCTAATGGGATCATTTCATTTTTGTAAACATACCCCTGAAACCTACTTCAAGTTGGATGCTGTCTCTGATCTATGTAATGACAATCCTCCTGGTTGCTGGTGGAACTGATGTAGTTGGGTGGGCACCAACATGATATTAGACCACTGGGCAAAATGAAAGTAAACATAAATAAGAAAAAAAGAGAGAGAGAGAGAATGGAGGAATTGGAGTAGATGATGCCTATTCTAATCAGAGACTGAGCTAGACTAATAGCAGGTTGTCAGCAGCTAATACAGGCTTTCCTTCCACCTCCAGCTGAGCACATGTCTTCAGATCCTGCTGTGCTGCATCCAGGGTCACATAATTAGTACAAAGTTATCCAAACTATTATTATGGCACCCTATTCTGTGGATGTGGAATAATTGCAAGCACTCCGGCGCACACAGAAAAGGAATAATCAAAGCCATGGAAATGAGACACTGCATAAATTAGTTTCCTACGTCACTACTGGCCGGGACATATCAACCGACTACAGATCAAAGCAAGAAAGGATCCAGTCACAAGAGTGCCTTTTTTGAGTCAAGGATAGAGAACACACTTTAGTGAAAATCTTCACATTTCTTTTTTTCATGTGACACCACCAACGGAAGTAACATCACTAAAAGTGATGTGTTTAGATTTCTTCTCCTCCAAAGCCATAAAATGAAGTACTCTGGAGCATTCTACTTATATTTAGTGCCACCTTTAACCTTAATAAACACCATACCAGTGAATACCTGACTTGATCTCATCAAGTTGGAAATCTCCATAATTCTAAGAATCCCTAAAACATATTAAAGTTTAATGAGGGTCTCCACAAGACCACCTGATATGAAGAGTAGACCACTGAGCTCACCTGCAACATTTTACTTGATTTTGACTTGACTCTTTCCAACACCTTCACTTCTAATCTACTCCTTCTCTTTGTTCCAGTGGGATTAAATCAGCATTGGTCTAGGCTCATGAAATTGTTATGGTTGTGCAGGATTTATCCTTTAAGCCTGTAAAATACTGTGCATTTAATTAAAACTCCCCAATGGACAAAAGCTGATGCATGAAGGTGATGAAAAGAATGAAAGATGAGAGAAAAAACAGGGCAGAAGAAAGCAAGAGGCACGGACAGGAGGGTGGAGGGTGGGGAAAAGATTAAACATTTTTGATAACCTATTGAAAAAAAGAAAATAGGCCAATCTAATTCTGCATCAACGCCTCAGGATTATCTATGGTTAACTTTCATGAATGAGAATTAGGGCAGAGGATCTTTTCATCAATCTGAAGGAATCATGATAATAATGATTAATTATTTAACAGAGCAAATGGAGCATAATAACTGCTTACCCTCTAATAAACGACGTAAAAAAGTTTCAGATGCCCAAATAAGTAATGATTTCAATAATTCATAATTTATTCATTTGGATTGTTATGACAACTTGGGAATAGTCAGATGCGCGCAGAGCAGGCTAAAGTAAAAAGTGTTTAATAAAGGGAGAATCCAAAATCAAAGTACAAATCAGGCAAGGGTTGGTACACACGAGAACAGAATACAAAGGGATAAGGCAAAAGTTGTGCACAAAAAGACAAGGCTTGGTAATGCACAGGAACTGAAACAATACTTTGCAATGATACGACTTGCGCAAACAAACATATATACTCCTTAAAACAGGTGTCAGAAATGAATAATCAGGTGAGCTCGAACAGTGATAGGTTGCTGAGAGTTCTTGGTCATGTTACCTGGATTCTGGGAGTTGGAGTGCTGGATGGAGTGAGGGGCATCAGTCTCCACTACAGAAGGCATAACAATTGTTTTCTTTTTTAGTTATTTGTGCATTTCTATACTCAGCATGCTGCCTATGAAAGGTCTCTTCCTAATTGTGCCAATGGTAAATCACTAGCACAGCTTTCATTTAAATGGTAAGAAAATCACTGTAATAACTCTAGTGTTACCCTGCTGTTGCCAACATATTCAAAATGGGGGAAAAACTTCACAAAAAAGTCTCTCTATTACCACAGAAACATCACTGTTTTTTCACCTCAACCACAGAAGTCACCATCACAGGCCATGCTGCACTTGCAATGCAAAAACAAAGTGGAATAATACATAACTGCCTTGAGGAAACTTTGAAAGTCATAGAAAACAGAACGTGGGGGGGAGGTGGATTGGAGGGGTGATAGTTCAGCAAGTAATATTCTGTTTGTAATGTGTGAACTGAAGTCCTATATAACCTTAATTGTGAGTAAAGAGTAACCACTGTTTGGGACACATGCCTTCCCAGATGCTGGGGTAATTGTCAAGCACTGAAAGCAGTGCTTAAAGTGCAAACTACAGCTAATTATTGTAATTTATATGTGCTCTGGATCATTGCTTTTGAGCTGAGTGCCTGTACAATCCTCTACACTAAATCAAAATATCAAAAACATTTGGATGCAAGTGCTGCATATTCAAGCAGCAAGATAAACTGTGTTTTTAAGCATGTTAACAAAACATAATCAGCATCTATAATAATGTTGTGTGAGAGACAAGGAAGCAATGAAAATGTGAACCTCTACTTCATCAAAATGGATTATGTATCCTTCAGGCATATGTGACTGAAGTAAAGAGAAAGCAACACGTTGGTAGATTCACCTTAGGAATGGGGGAAGTCGATGGGGTGTTACTGTGTGGGCATTTCTTCAACTTCTCTACCATGCCATGTCTGCTATTGAGTCATTCTCTCAATTACACACATAGCCACTCTAGGAAGAGGTTCTCCAAGCATCAGATTAAGATGATTTGACCTTGTAAACACCCTTTACCACAAAAGCTCATTCTTATTGTGAATTAGGCCATGATTTTCCAAGAAATAAATCAGGTCAATCATAAGTTCAGCTACCACTGGGTAAAGAGAAACCATACTGGGGTATTGTTAAGTTTAAATATTTGAAATATGTTCAACACATTAAAAATATAAGAGCTTGTTGATTTGAAATGTACAGGGAGATTCACTCGAAAGAGGCCCCAAATATTCTGGTGTAACTCCTGTTAGGATAAAGCAATCTGAACCAAAAAAAATATGTCACCTACCTTGATGTATGGGTAATCAAATGCATTCCATGCAATGTTGGAAGTGCAATGAGCACATTGCACATTGCTTCATTCAGATTTCTTCATCCTAGCAAAAGTTATTACAGAATACTCTGGGCCTCTTTCCTAACTGATGTAAGTCTTACTCTAAGTGAGACAGTCACCGGTTTTAGTAATGTCACTCGGTCTATTTTTCTGTCTGTTCATAAGCGCATATGCAAACAAACAGGGATGACATTGGGGTGCTGGTGTAAAGATTATACATGTACAGTGAAATATAATGTAAACCAAGCTGCATACATATTCCACTGAATATGGTGAAAAGGAGTTCTGCTCCTAACTACTTGATGTTGAGTCCAAGACCACATACAACCATACAAAGTAGTATGTCAAAACTAGTACCCCAACATGAGAAGTCCTTCATTAGTTTAGTAGTGTATCCTGTGGGCCATGCACTCACAAGAGTAATCCATTGCAGAAGGAGAGATATTTAAATGTTCATAGTTGCATTTTTGTGGAGCAGTTGGTGTGCTCCTTGTAGTTACCATGTACAAACTTTGTTTGGTGAGAGATGACCTGCCTCACTGTCCCCTATTAGATAGCGCCAATCATCAGGTCATTATTTTCTCCGCTTCTACCTGCAACTGAAATGATTTGTCCCATTCCACCACCCGTGCAAATCTAATATCTGACACAGTCTATTCACAAACACATAATTCTCGGCTGAAATAATATGAAATATCTCGGCAGTAGTGCTCAACAGGCTTACTGTGAAGGAAATTCAGCAAACGCTATTTATTCTCAGTAAAGACAAAGGAATTAAACAACAGAGCAGTTATTGTTGGTGTTTTGCTAGGCAGCTGTGGCTCTCGGACTGAAGGCTCAACCCAATTCACACATGCTGCCTCTGCATGGCGAGACAGTTATACGGACATTACTTTTTCCAGAAAGGCAAACATTCACGTCCAAGGCCACAGTGCCGAGCGGGCATTTGCCAAACCACTTTTCATAGTACTGTGGCAACGCTCCACCTGTTTTTGAGTTCAGTTCGTACACATAAAAACCTCCGCTGATGCCATGAGGCACTGACCAGCATGGACAAACATAGTAAAACTGAGCAGCAGAGCAAGTTAGAATCTACATTTCTGTGGGGAGATGCTTTTCCGTTGGTGTGGACTGGTCACAAGTCACAATTACACAAGTAAAAGTATCTTCCTCAAAACAGCTTGAGTAGAAATACAAAAGAAGCAGGATGAAAATCTGCTTAAGTAGAGGAGTGGAACTATTACTGCATCCAGCATTTATCAGCACAGGAACTGAAAATTGTGTGACTCTGTTCTTCTGTTTTTGGGATTCTTTTTGTCTAAAATACAGAAATGTCAAAGTCTGAGGTGTAACCTACCACAAAGCAGTACAAATATCATTCACAATCAAAACAAACTGAGCATACAAAATATGGAAATATATTTAAATATAAATGACTAAAATGTAACAGAGTAAAAAAATTCCTTTACTAATTTTAGTTTAAATAAAAGTAACATGATTTGAAAAATAGTCAGGAGAGTAAAAATCCATTGTGAAGTACATGTACTTTAGTAAATATAACTAGTTACTACAAACCTCTGAGTAGATTTATAAAGACATGTTCTTAGCATGACATAAAAAGCAGTTTTAGTCAGTGGCCTAATTGCGTTTAGTCAGCCATCCGCTTTATTTTTGAAACAGTATGTTTTTTCCTGCCACAGGCACCACCGCTGGTCACATCAGTCATTCTACTCAATAGAAATGTAATTTCTGACTTGTGATTAGGCAATAGCCTGTTAGATCAAGCGGCAAATGTTTAACTCATGTTCAATGTAGCCGAGCATTTACAAAAAAAAAGGGATTTCAGAGGGTTCAGAGGGTTCCTTCAGTTTCATAAAAACAAGTCAATAGGGCTCCTGTTCTAAAGGTCACAAAAACAACCTAAAGCTGACTTTGTGTTTAAGTTAACTACCCTATATAAGACAGGAAGTTACAGCTGGTATTCAGAGGGATTCATATTGACTATGAAACCTCTCTCAGACAAACCATGATGTCTGATTTGATGCTGTATTTCCTTGCAATAAACTTCATTATATGCAAGCAAGACAGTGTCAGCGGAGATTCCTTCATCATCTTCACATCATCACTATTGAATAAACAACAGCTATTCATGGATTTGCGAGATTTATCTTCAAGCATGCTTCTGCCTCTGTCTCTGCCTCTGCTCTGATTTTTGACAAGCAACACTGAAAATTAGTCCCAAATTGCAAGATATTGTGTCAGGTCCCGCGGAATCCGCAGTAGTGCAGACCTCTACTTGTGAGCACCTGAGCCAATAGAGAAAAAGAGCTCTGCACTACGGCTCTTCCACCAGGCTCACATGTTAGGCATAGTCTAGAGGCCTCAGTTCCGTGGTTTAAGCAACTGACACAAAATGGTTTGGCAATGGGAAACTATAAAAGTACAGAAGTGTATCAGTACCTACAGTCAGCATGTACTATGACACACAGAGGGTGAATTTATATTTCTGAAAGTCAGTGCAAAAAGCAGTCTGCTCAAGCCACTTGGTTACAGTCCATGAGTGCCCTTTTATCCTAGGAAGACAATGCAGTCATGCTGCAACAGTGTTGATGTTCACAATTCAGCAGCAGTAAGACAGTCTTTCTTTCATGCTTGCAGTCTTGTGATTTTATCTACTGTTGTCTGTCAACTGCAGCAGCCAGCAGTGGCTCATAATTTTTTGCAATAACATGTTACTCAGAAGGGGAAAAAGTATTCCCCCATGTTTATTTTGTTTTATTTAAATCGTCACTGTTCAAAGAAAATCATGTATCTCCATTTTTGTTGATTTTTATTTTTCTACATCATTTTAACACACCAGCTGTCATGTATGTCATGTGAAAATTTTGTGATGAACGGACAAATAGAAATGCTCCAAGATCACATGGAATAAAAACTCTTTACATGAACTTGAAATCAAAAGAGTGTTTTTGCCCTCTCCTGTAAAGTTACTATTTTGGAGATACCTGTTTTTCTTTGGACAGTGACGAAATGTAAAGGGTGACATTATACTGATTTGTACAATTCAGTAACAGTCAATAAGGCTTTCTCTCACATTACCCAGAGAGTTTATGTGTAGTTGCCTGTCATGTGCATATGACGTTAGCTACTGTTGTGTTAGGAAGTAACCGATAGGATAGTTGTTACTGCCCCCTGGAGGTTAGAGAAGGGAATGAGGATTGTTACTTGTAGGGAGGTACGGACACGCTTCAGTAAAGCTCCAAGTTACTTATTATACCTACTTATATATACTTATACCTACTTAATGTGTAGTCTGCTTCTGTTCCACTTACCATCAGTCTGCATCAGGTAACATAACATGGTGTCAGAAGTGTGTTAGAGATGGACAGTGACAATTCAGTCAACTCTAAAAACAAACAAAAAAAAATAGATTGTGAGGAGAAAGCAGCGCGGGAGCAGCATGCAAACTAGCCTGAGAAGAACGGACTAGCCTAGCTGTGGAGGAGAGGAGCGATCATGGAGCGGCTACAGATCCCCCGTCACAAAGCCAGAGGAAGGGCCAAACTGGAGGAAAAGGTTCGAAAGATACAGGATAGCATCATGACTCGATGAACAGTCAGAGGAAAACCAGGTAAATACCTTGATTTACACTATGGGAGAGGCCATAGAGGATGTCATGACGTGCCTGGCTTTAACAGAGGAAGAGCAGGAAGGTTATGATGTGGTAATTAACCGTCTTGAGCGACACTTCGTAGTGAGAAGGAATGTGATATTCGAGCGTGCAAAGTTCAACCAAAGACACCAAGAAAGCGGAGAGACAGTAGATAGGTTTATCACTGCACTTTATTGTTTGGCAGAACACTGTGGCTATGGCACCTTACAAGATGAGATGATACGGGACAGGCTTGTTGTGGGGCTGCATGACAAAAAGCTATCAGAGCAACTTCAGATAGATGCAGAGCTAATGCTAGAAAGAGCAATGACGTGCTCGGCAAAGCAAGCAAGTAAAGAAACAGCAGGAGCTCATGAAATCGAACTTCAAAGCTGAAAATGGTGCAAACATAGACAGTGTCTGGTTCTACCAGAAATCATACCTGAAAAACTAGGACAGACCGTGCATGCAATTTAAAAACAAAACCATTCAGATGGATGATGTTCTTGTGTATGGAGAGACACAGGAATGCCATGATGAATGCCTGTGGAAGGTGCTGAAGAGACTTGAGGAGAATGGGGTCACCTTAAAGGCAGAAAATGTGAGATTTCCAGGGACTCAGTTAAATTCCTAGGCCAAATCATTGACGCTGAGGGGGTACGAGCAGATCCAAACAAGGTTAAAGCTGTGACTGCCATGGAGGAGCCAAAAGATATCAGTGGGGTGAGACGTTTCCTAGGTATGACAAATCACCTTGGGAAATACATACCTCAGTTAGCTGTGAAGACACAGCCACTGCGAGATCTTCTGCAGGAGAGAAACGCATGGACATGGGGACATGCCCAGCAACAGGCTTTTGACAGCATTAAAAGTGAGTTGAGCACCACACCTGTTATGGCACTGTACAACACACAAGTGCATACAGTCGTGTCTGCAGATTCATCATCCTATGCACTGGGAGCAGTCATACTACAGCAGTAGGAGGATGACATGCTAAAGCCAGTGGTGTACACTTCACGCGCCCTAAGCGACACAGAAAGAAGATATGCCCAGATCGAAAAGGAGGCGCTAGCTACAACATGGGCATGTGAACGCTTCTCCGACTTCCTGGTAGGCATAGACTTCCATATTGAAACCGATCACAAGCCACTTGTTCCCCTGTTAGGGTCAAAAGACTTAAACGAACTACCTCCAAGAATACAAAGACTATGCATGAGGCTGATGCGATACAGATACGCAATCTTTCATGTACCTGGGAAAAACATGGCCATGGCAGACGTCTTGTCGAGAGCACTTCAGAAAGATACGAAAGACACCAAACTTGAGACATTGAGACAACTTGAGAGTTGAACTTCTCGTCAGCATGGTGATGGATAGCTTGCCTACCACAGAGAAAAGGCTGCAGGAAATAAAAGAACATCAAGACAGAGACGAAATACTGAGACAGGTAAAGAAATACTGTGACCAAGGTTGGCCTGACAAGTTTGCACTGGATCGGAGATGCCCCAATATGCACCCTTCATGCGCGAGTTAACTGTGGAAAAAGGCCTTGCTACTCAGAAATAAAAGACTGGTCATACCCAAAACACTGCAACATGAGATACTGGAGAAACTGCATGTGGGCCATCTCTGCATCGTGAAGTGTCACGAGAGATCTAAACAAGCCGAATTTAATAGCCTGAAATTGGTGGCAAATTGATGTTAGGGAACCGGCCCTGTGACCAGAAGGTGCTGACAATACATGACTGAGGTGTCCTTGAGCAAGACACCTAACCCCCAACTGCTCCCCGGGTGCTGTGGATAGGGCTGCCCACCGCTCTGGGCAAGTGTGCTCACTGACCCCTAGTGTATGTGGTGTTTTACTTCATGGATGGGTTAAATGCAGAGGTCAAATTTCTCCCTTTGTGGGACTAATAAGGGTCATTTAATATTAAAATATCACAAAAGGAGTTGAAGTGGAAATGTTAGAATATTGCTAAAGCTGAAATGCAAAAAAACGTGATAGAAAATAGTGAATAAACGATGATGTCTCAAGCTGTAAATCTGTAAGGTTGTATAACCCAATGGCAATTATCTGGTACGAGTGGCTGGTGACTGGAAACAACTGGCCCTACAGATGTTCCAATCGTGGCTCATAGTTTTCCAAAGGTTGCTTTTGACACACTGAAATGCCTTATCCAAAAATGGCTCTGCACTGTGTGCTTCCAGTATTGTCTGGTGCATTTGCACTCCTAGATGGGTGGACAGTTTCAGTCCTCATAGGTGGGCCATTGCTCATCCTGCCTGGCATCTCTGAGCTGCAAACAACATGGACATGAAAATATGGTAAATGGCAGTAAAGTAATTATACTTTTAAGCAAAAATCAAGTTAAATTGCTCCTGCTTGTTCAATGCAGACCCAAATCATAGTAACCTACATCATTAAAACATTTTTTGCAAAACTGTAGTGGATGGAAACACAGCTTAATTCACTTTTTTCCTGACAAAATTTCGAAATTGCACATAATTTCGAGATTGGCCACAGGCTGGGACAGGCATGTCACTGTATCGGACTGTAGTGGTGAAGAGGGAGCTGAGCCATAGGGTAAAGCTACCTGTTTACCTGTCAGTCTACATCCCTATGGTCACAAGCTGTGAGTAATAACCAAAAGAATGAGACTGTGAATACAAGCAGCGGAAATAAGCTTTCTTCACAGGGTGGCACGCTACACTCTTCTTGATAGGGTAAGGAGCTTGGTCACCCAGGAGGAGCTCAGAGTAAAGCTGCAACTCCTCCACATTGAGAGGAGCCAGCTGGGGTGGTTCGGGCATCTGATCTGGATGCCCCTGGACGCCACGCAGTGGGGATGTACCAGGCATGACCTACTGATACGAGACCCCGGGGTCATCTCAAGATGGCGCCCACCGTGACAGACATCTTTGCATGCTCCTCCTGCAACCGACGCTATTTATTACTTATTTTAACTTTAGTATTAATTTAGAACATCTACGGTACAGTTAGTTACAGTAAAGAGGCACTGCTGGAGATCGGTAAAGTTCATCATGAACTTACCTTTAGCCTCTCAAACTTCAACTTTCTTTTACGCTTGCACTCCACCGGCACCAGCCAGCAAGGCCCAGCAGCACCGGCCTCGGGTGAGCGGCGCAGCCGACGAACAGAGCGGCCAAAGCGGAAGCGGGGCAAGAGAGGTGGACTACATGCTAGGCTAAAGGCTTGGGCTACATGACCACCGCTACCTAGCCTGCTGCTAGTTAATGTTCGCTCCCTCGAAGACAAGCTGGATGAGCTGAGGACCAGAATAACAACTCAGCGTGAGATCAGAGAGTGCTGTGCTCTTATCCTCACAGAGACCTGGCTCTCGGACAGCACGTCAGACTCGGCGATCCAGCTGGAAACGCACTCCGTCCACCGCGGGGACTGCACGGCAGCATCAGGGAAGAACAAAGGCGGCGGTGTCTGCATCTATGTGAACAACAGGTGATGTACGGACGTAAAGACTGTTGAAAAACATTGTTCATCTGACTGCTGTTGGTGAAGTGCAGAGCCTTTTATCTGCCTAGAGAGTTCAGCTCTGTGCACATTCTGGCTGCTTACATCCCGCCACGTGCGAACTCTGCCACAGCGCTAGGGCTGCTGCATGACGCCATCAGTAAACAAGAGACCGTGCACCCGGATGCCGCGTTCATTGTGGCCGGCGATTTCAATCACTGCAATCTGAGGACTGTCCTCCCCACGTATCATCAGCATGTGAGCTTTCCGACGAGGGAGAGTAACAAGTTTACAGCAATGTGAGGGGGCCTACAGGGCCGTGCCTCAGCCACACTTCGGACCCTCCGACCACATCTCCGTGTTCCTCTACCCAGCATACAGACAACTCCTCAAGCAAGCACTTCCAGTGAGTAAAACTAACTATGAAATGAAGAAACTGACTTAGTGCTTCAGGACTGCTTTGACAGTACAGACTGGGATGTGTTCAGAACAGCTGCTATGAATGAAGACTGTACTGTTGATCTAGAGGACTATGCTTCTGGGGTAATGGGCTACATCAGCAGCTGCGTTGAAAGCGTTGTCCCTACAAGGCGCTGCAGAAAATACCCCAACCAGATACCCTGGTTATACGGTGAAGTTCAGTACATGCTACGTGCCCGCCATGCTGCATTTCTCTCAGGCAATGCTGAAGAAAGGTCCAGATATGACCTGCGTAGATCTATCAAAGAGGCCAAGAGACAGTGCAGACTGAAGCTGGAGGGATACTACACCACCACGGACTCCCGCCGCATGTGGCAAGGACTACAGCACATCACCCACTACCAGCAGACGAGCAGGGCGGTTACAAACACCACACTACCTGATGAGCTAAATGAGTTTTATGCTTGCTTCGAGGTCCTCAACCCTGGCCGACCAAGAGACACTATGGCCACATGAAACACATCACTCACTGTGACATCAGTGATGTGTGCAGGACCTTGAGGAGAATAAACCCACGGAGAGCAGCCGGCCAAGACAACATCCCCGGGCGTGCACTCAGGGTTTGCTCATCAGAACTGGCTGATGTGTTTGTCGACATATTCAATCTGTCCCTTGCGCAGGCTTTTGTGCCATCCTGCTTCAAGTCAAGACACCATCGTACCCCTCCCAAAGAAAAGCATTATGACCAGCCTAAATGACTGTCGCCCTGTTGCACTCCAATCGTGATTAAGTGCTTCGAGAGAATAGTCATGACTCACATCCAAGAGACCATACCAAACACTATAGATCCTCTTCAGTTTGCATACCGACAGAACAGATCCACAGACGACGCAGTGAACACAGCCCTTCACACAGCCCTCACACACATGGAGGGAAAGGACATGTATGTCAGAATGCTCTTCATTAACTACAGCTCAGCATTTAACACGGTCATCCCATACAAACTCTCAGAAAAGCTCCTCACCCTCGGACTGACACCTGCCCTCTGCAACTGGGTGCTGAGCTTTCTATCAGATAGACCCCAGTCAGTCAGAGTCAGCAGCCGCACATCCAGCACAAGAACAGTCAGCACAGGGGTCCCCCAGGGCTGTGTGCTGAGCCCCCTTCTGTACACACTCTTCACGAATGACTGCGTGTCCTCCCAGAACAACACCAGCATCATCAAGTTTGCTGATGATACTACAGTTCTTGGACTGATCACTGGTGGGGACTAGACAGCATACAGGAAGGATGTGGCTGAGCTGGTGGCCTGGTTGTCATAACAACAATCTCTCCTTGAATGCAGACAAGACCAAGGAAATAATTGTTGATCCAAGGAGGAAGCGGGAGCTACACAAACCACTGTATGTTGGTGAGACAGAGGTGGAGAGGGTGAAAACCTTCAAATTCCTCGGCATCCACATTAGTGAGGATCTCACCTGCTCTCACAATACACACCTCATCATCAGGAAGTCCCAGCAGTGACTGTACTTTCTGAGAAGGCTGAGGAAATTTGGCATGCCAGCCAAAATTCTCAGCACCTTCTACAGGAGTGCGATCGAGAGTGTTCTTACCAGCTCCATCACGGTCTGGTATGGAAACTGCACTGCTCAGGAGAGGAAGGCTATCCAGTGTGTAATCAAAACTGCCCAGTCCATCTCAGGAGCAGTTTCCTCTCACTACAGGACATTTATCACACCAGGGTCATCTGAAGGGCAGAAAACATCATCAGGGACAGTACACACCCCCAGTACAGACTCTTCACACTCCTACCTTCAGGCAGATGTTATAGGAGTGTAAAGTCCAGGACAACTAGACTGACCAACAGTTTCTATTCACAGGCCATCAGGCTGGTGAACACCTCACTAACTACCTCTTCTTTTTACTACTGTTTCTTAGAGTTATTCTTATATTTTCTTTTTTTTATTCTCTTAAGAGTATATATGGTGAATGGAAGAACAGCAAAGTAAGAATTTCATTGTACAGTGCAACTGCCTGTTCTGCTGTGCACATGACAATAAAAATCTTGAATCTTGAATCTTAGGACCCGCTGGAGGGATTATATTTCCAAGTTGGCCTGGGAGTGGCTGGGTGTCCCCAGGAATGAGCTGGAGGAAAGTGCAGGGGACAGAGTCATCTGAGATTCTCTGCTCTCCCAACTGCTCCACGATCCTATCTGGATATATAGTGTTTCTGGCATAACATGGCAGCTAACATTAGCTATTTGTTCCAGGCTGATGCAGGATAAATTACATCGTTGATGGTTTATTGCCTGTAGCATTAGCTTTTTAAAGTACAAAAAGCTGCTTTATGTTAGCCAGCTAATGGATAATAGACACTGTTAGCAATGGCTTTTAGCTAGTCTACCAAATTATTTTTTCTTCCTTTTTAAAATAAAAAATATTGTAATAAATAAATAAATATTACATTACATTACATTAAACACTACATAGGAATGTTATCAACATTAACCAACCTAGCTAACTATCATTATGCTGTTTGGGTATCATCTATACATATTTTCAATGGCTCCAACACTTTCACACTTTGTAATTGACAAAAGGGATCACTTTTCTATCACAACATGATGAAATATAGAATGCCAAGTTTGCTTTCATACTGTCAATTCATTTACTAATTACATTCAATTTGATATAATGTATATATGATGTTACAAAAAAGAAAGAAAATGTTATTAAATCAACTTTAAAGAGCAATGTAGTAACACTACTTTAGTACTTTAGTACTTTAGTAACATCAGCATATCAAATGTAAGAACTTTTGAATGTCATTTTGCAAAGTGGACTAAATGGCTTAGAGTCTATAATTTCATTGTATAGTTTGTATAAATAAAAACTATAAACAAACAAATCTTTCAGCTGGCTGAAAATGGTTTACTTAGCCACATGGCTAACTGGCTGTTTTAGAGTTTGTTAAGGTTTACCTGCTTACAGGCTTAGTCATTGGTCATTTGAACTAATATCTTATCCCTTATCCTGGTCAAGCATACCAGCATCAAAACAGAACATATGTTGGTTTTGGTGGTGATCAACATATCAAATTCCATTGCTGCTGACCAGCACATCAGCATCCAAATGCAACATATGCTGGTTTTTCAAGTAGTGATGTTAAATTGTACTAAGCAATTACAGTGAAATTGGACTAAATATCACTTTCTTACCTTCATAGTTTTGTTGATTAATCTGTAGAAGTGAAAAGCTAGCTCTTCATCTTTTCGACGCTGGAGGTGCCTAGAATGTTCTAGGTTTGTGGTGGCAGGAACTGCTATATTGCATGGTGTTAAATCTGATTCTGAATCAGTCAGCTTGATAATCTTTAACATTTTGAACCAGTTCCAATGAGCAATGGAAACAAATATTTTACCTTTAGGTAAAAATATAGCAAAGAAGAAAAGTAGAGACATTTGTAGACTATGTCTTGTGCTTGTATTTAGTGATGGCTGCGAGAGTCAACAGGAAGGCAGGGCTTGAATGAGGACAAAGACCTGTGACGGCGGGGGAGGAAGACGACAATGCCGGCCACAAGAGGCATAAAGGCAGGTTGTGAGTCCCAAACTATGCTGCTCAGGCCCCGCCCCTGTTCTGCAGCGAGGCTGCTTCACTACATCTCATTTTCAACCCAGACAGCCAAGCTGCTGAGTGGGGGTGGTGACGAGGAGGCGGAACAACAAGCTCTCCTTCCCTCTCTGCTCTGATGCCATCTCACACTGATCTGGGTGGCAGTGTGAGCACCTTTTAAAAAGAGCAATGAGGGAATAGGGAGAGAAAAAGAGACGAGCAGCAGCAGCAGTAGCAGCGATGACAGAGTGATGAGCTGAAAATCTTAGTGTGGAAAAAAGAACTGAAAAGTCTAGCTATCAGCCACTGAAAAGTGGGTAATTTAGGTTTGGTTTTGTTACAGTTTGTATTGTGTTTTTGAATCTAAAATTAAAGTAATGGTTGCTGCTAACATTTCTTCTGCCTCCAGCATCTTCCTTGACCCCAGGGTAACACATGACATACTACATTGGTGCCAAAACGCGAGAGGACACTAACACACTAAGAGAGTCTCCATGGCAGAAGAGCAGTGCATCAAAACCATAGTACACCTGCACCTGGCCGGCTGGCGGGAGTACTTGGGCCAGAAAATAAGAAAGCCTATTCTGTCAATAATGAGCTCTTCTTTTAGCCCTGGTTATATCCCAAAAACTAGCAGTAATTAGACCTCTGATTAAGAAAGCTAACAATTATCCCTGCAAACTATCAAATTATAGACTTATCTTGAATCTTCCCTTCATATCAAAGATCTTGGAAAAGGTTGTGGTAAAACAATTAAGTTCCTATTTGCATAAGTTAAGTGATACATTTTTGATCCCACAACTGGGGAAATTCCACCTCTGCATTTACACACTAGTGAACACACACACACTAGGGGGCCGTGAGCACACTTGCCCGGAGCGGTGGGCAGCCCTATCCACAGCGCCCGGGGAGCAGTTAGGAGTTAGGTGTCTTACTCAAGGAAACCTCAGTCATGGACTATTGGCCCTGGGGATCGAACCAGCAACCTTCCGGTCACAGGGCCAGATCCCTAACCTCCAGCCCACAACTGCCCCTATAGGAATCATCTACATGAAAAATGTAGGTCTGGTTTTAGGCCACATTATAGTACAGAGACAGCACTAGTGAAAATTGCAAATGATCTTTTATTATTCTCTGACCAAGGAAATGTGTCTTTACTAGGTCTCCTTGATCTTAGTGTGGCATTTGAAACTATAGACCACTCTATATTACTAGATTGACTAGAAAACCTTGTAGGAATAACAGGAATAGTCCTTTTCTTACCTCACCGATTACAATGAGTTTGTAAATGTAAACAGTGAATCATCTGTCCTTGCAAAGTATGGTGTTCTACAGGGCTCTGTTTTATGACCTATATTATTTACAGTATATATGGTACCACTGGTCACCATTATCAGTAAACATGGCATCAATTGCCACTGCTATGCTGAGGATATATAGTTATATCAAGCAAACCAGACAATAAAATTCAACTCAGTAAAATTGAGGACTGTATAAAAGACTGGATGTCAATTAACTTTCTCCTACTTAACTCAGATAAAACAGAAGTTCTGTTTCTTGGTCCAAAAACTGCTAGGAATAAATTGTCTAATTTATCACATAAACGTGATAGTTTCTGAGTTGCACCAGGTTCATCTGTAAAAAATCTTGGTGTCACGATAGATCCCAATCTGAACTTTGATGCATATATAACAAATACTACTAGAATAGCTTTCCTGCATCTCCATAATATTGCTAAATTAAAAAAATGCATTGACTCTACAGGATGTACAGCTAGTTCATACATTTATTACTTCAAGGCTAGATTAGTGTAATGCCCTGTAATGCCTCTGGATGTTCCGGCAAAAGCCTTAACAAGCTTCAGTTAGTCCAGAACACTGCAGCCAGAGTCCTTACAATAACTAGAAAATTTGACCAGCCCAGTTTTATCAAGCCTACACTGGTTGAGAGTTAAATTTCACATTGATTACAAAAAACTTTTACCGACATATAAAACAGACTTGCCCCTCAGTACCTGAGTGAACTTCTCATACTATGAACCATCATGCCTATGTAGATCACAAGGTGCTGGCTTACTACTAGTGCCTAGAATTAAAGTTGCATCAGAGGGCAGAGCCTTCTCATACAAATCCACTCAATTTTGGAATAATCTTCCAGTCAGTGTTTGGGACTCAAGCACAGCCTCAGTCTTTAAGTCTAGGCTAAAACTTACTTGTTTAGTCAAGCCTTTGGTAATTAGTTTTCCTTGTTAGATAAAAAGTGCCGATCTGGGGGTTCACAGACAGAGTATTATAGTAAACTATGAGTGTTGGTGTTGTTGCCCCATTGCTCTCACATGTTCACTCAAGTTTGCTGACAGTGGAGCAAAGGGGCATGGATATCTCAGGGAGCCCTCATGTCTCTGTTACCTTTCTGTTTTCTCCCTTTTAGTTAGGCTGTTATAACTAGACCTATTGGAGTCTGTGCTGCATGAACTGACCCTCCTGATGCTGCTGCTGCATAAACTCAAACTATCTAATTAACCATTGTTCTGCCTGTATTTTGTAGTATGTTATTTTTATACTAATGCTGTTTGCTATCCGGTGTCAACCACAGACCGATGGGTTCCCCTTTTGAGTCTTGGTTCCTCTCAATGTTTTTTCCTCTTTCTCTTAGAGAGTTTTTCCTTGCCACTGCAGCCATTGGCTTGCTCATGGGGGCTTGGACCTGGATTTTTCTGTAAAGCTGCTTTGTGGCAATACCTGTAGTAAAAGCACTATATAAACAAACTTTGACTTACCGTGGCATGCTTCTGTGATGGATCACTGCATGGGCTCAGAAATACTTAAACTAATGTTTAATGATAAAATTTGTCAAACAAAGTCCATTTCTGCATCTAAAAATGCAAGTTAAGATGGTGTTATGCACACCTCAAAATGTTGTTGAGGGGGTTTTTATACATCAGTGTCACTGCTAGGTTACTGCCTGGCTCTGATATTCAGATATCCCAGGAAGCCTTCATTGCTTGGATCAGGTGTGTTAAACTAGATTTGGAGTTAAATTCTGTAGCACTGGGACCATGGCTGGGCAATCCTCCTCTAGACCCTTCAACAATCGTTAGAGTAGTTACAATGATCATAGAACTGGTATGACTAAAACACATTTTGCATGGGTAAAAAAATTGAATGTTTATCTATAAGTGTACACTAGCAGTATGGCAAATAAGGATGGTTAAGGTGGACAAAAAGAAATTTATATTGCATATTGTAATTTAATGTAATCTTTTCACTCATGTTTGATATATTTCATTTTATTTCTTGGCAAAATGTGTGTTTTGTGAGTTCCATCCATTGCTTAAGTAAATGAGATTTAAATATAAATTCACTACCATTTTTGGTTGTTGTTTTGTTGGATTTTGTTAAAAATGTAGGAAAGGTTAACCTATTTACTTAGATCTACTTAATTTAATTGTGTGGGTCATGTCAAGGAGCGACTGAGAGCGACTGAGAGTGCGTCACTGTGGTAAAGTTTTTTGTGCTATCAGCATCTAAATCAACAAGAAGCAGTAAGTGGCTGAAATATCATGGCTACTGCTGGTTGCTTCGTCTGCGCAGAGTGTGGCATGTTTAGCTTAACGCCCTTTTCTGCCTCTAGTGATAGCGATAGTGTTTGTACTAAGTGCCAGCTAGTTAGCTGTTTGGTGGAGAAGGTCGACCAGTTAGAAGAGCGTATCCGGGGATTATTAAGGGATAGGCAGCCAGAGGAAGCGTTAGCAGCCCCCGGTACCCTAGGGAGAGTTAGCACCCCCTCGACTCCGGTGTTAGAGCCCTCACAGCGGGGCGAATGGGTGGCGACTTGGCGGTCTAGCCGGAAAGCTAAGGCTAATGCTAACGCTGAGGCCAAAGCTAGCCCACCGGAACACCACGCTCCTCCCAAAACAAACAGGTCAAACAGGTTTGCCCCGCTCAGTGATGCACCCACTGTGAAGCCTGTTAAAAGCACTCTGGTCATAGGAGACTTGATTGTTCGACACGTGAAATTAGCTACTCCTTTAGGGACGCAAGCGGTTAAAGTTAGATGCTTATCGGGAGCCAGAGCGCCGGACATTAGTGGCAACCTTAGATTAGCTGATAAGAGATCCATCCATCCATCCATCCATCCATCATCTTCCGCTTCTCCGGGGTTCGGGTCGCGGGGGCAGCATCCTGAGCAATGAAGCCCAGACCTCCCTTTCCCCAGCCACTTCCAGTAGCTCCCTGGGAGGGATTCCGAGGCGCTCCCAGGCCAGCTGGGCGATATAGTCACGCCAGCGTGTCCTTGGTCTTCCCCGGGGTCTCCTCCCCGGTGGACTTGCCTGTGACACCTCCCAAGGGAGGCGTCCAGGAGGCATCCTAACAAGATGCCCGAACCACCTCAACTGGCTCCTCTCGACATGAAGAAGCAGTGGCTCTACTCCGAGTCCCTCCCGGATGACCGAACTTCTCACCCTATCTCTAAGGGAGAGTCCAGCCACCCTGCGGAGGAAACTCATTTCAGCCGCTTGTATTCGCGATCTCGTTCTTTCGGTCATTACCCAAAGCTCATGACCATAGGTGAGGGTGGGAATGTAGATCGACCAGTAAATTGAGAGCCTTGCCTTATGGCTCAGCTCTTTCTTTACCACAACAGACCGGTAAAGAGCCCGCATCACTGCTGATAAGAGATATTCGAGGATAATCATTCATGTAGGGGCCAATGATATCTGTCTGCGGCAGTCAGAGATAACTAAGGCTAATATTACAGAGGTGATTAAACAGGCCCAGACGATGTCCGATGCCGTAAGCTGCTCTGGCCCCATCCCAATGCGGCGCGGTGCTGAAGCCTACAGCAGGCTTACGGTGTTAAACTGCTGGATGTCCAAGTGGTGTTCCGAAAATCAAGTGGGCTTTATAGATAATTGGTTATGTTTTGAGGGCAAGCCTGGTCTTATAGGTAGGGATGGTGTCCACCCCACGCGGGAGGATGCTGCCTTACTTTCGTGCAGCATAGCACACAGTCTTTTAGTTAGTCGGCAGAGTAGTGTAAACCGCTGCTGACAATCCAGAGCCGGGACCAGGCCGAAGACAGACAGGCTAAACTGACCGTCTGCGATCCGCCTTGAGGCGTCACCCAAGATTAACCTTATTGAGACTGTGTCTTTGCCCCGAATTAAAACTAAATTTAATCACAGAAAAACTCAATCAGTCCGCTTAAATAACCTTATCAACATATTTCCATGTTCTGATGATAGCACTAATACCTTAGATCTAAAATTTGGACTACTTAGTCCAAAGTGTTTAGGTTTGACACTAGGTCTTAACATAGACAAGCTTAATATCCTACCACAAACCACAGCGATTTCCGACCACAATTTATAGAAAATCTTCCAGAGTTATTAACCCCAGTCTGCAGTCCATCAGACCCAATGGAAATAGATTTACTAAACGATTATTTAGAAAATACCTTACAATCTACTTTAGAAAATGTGGCCCCACTTAAAATAAAAAGAATAAGGCAGAAAAAGCTCGCCCCATGGTACAACGATAAAATCCAGACCTTAAAACAAACACCTCGGAAATTAGAGCGGAAATGGCGTCATACCAAACTAGAAGTGTTCCACACTGCCTAGAAGGACAGCCTTATAGAGTATAGAAATGCTCTCACAGAAGCTCGCTCAGCATATCTGGCCTCGCTGATCGAGAACAATAAGTATAATCCTAGAATACTGTTTAATGTGATTTCCCAAATCACACAAAATCAGGCAGGTACTGAACCAGAAATTCCAGCAACTCTCACTAGTGAATACACTTCTTTAATAATAAAATTGATAATATTAGATAACAAATTCAACCCACAGTATCAAATTCAAATCCAGCTTGGCAGTCATCTGACTTGGCTGATATAGAACAAAACTCAGCTGTAGAAAAGAGCCTGGAAACCTTTTACCCCCTCCCACAGCTAGAGCTAGAGAAGATTATCTCTTCTGCAAATTGCACAACCTGCACACTCAATGCAATTCCATCAAAATTACTCAAAGAAGTACTGCCAGTCATTATAAACCCTATCTCAACTATTGTAAACTTGTCCCTTAGTCTGGGCCATGTACCCAAAGCTTTTAAACTAGCAGTTATCAAACCTCTGATCAAGAAACCAAATCTTGATGTCACCGTTTTGTCTAATCACAGGCCTGTTTCTAACTTACCATTTATATCAAAGATCTTAGAAAAAGCTGTGGCCCAACAACTTAGTTCATACCTACATAAGGACCATATATATGAAAAATTCCAATCTGGATTCAGGCCTCACCACAGCACTGAGACGGCTCTAGTTAAGATAACTAATGATCTTCTTCTTGCCTCTGATCAAGGCCACATATCTCTTTTAGTGCTACTTGACCTTAGCGTGGCTTTTGATACAATAGACCACAATATTCTCTTAGAAAGGTTAGAAAACATGGTTGGAGTCACAGGGACAGCCCTATCATGGTTCAGATCTTACCTATCAGAACGTTATCAGTTTGTTAGGGTAAACAATTTATCTTCCAATTATTCAAAAGTGAGATTTGGAATTCCGCAGGGGTCTATATTAGGACCATTACTATTTACACTATACATGTTACCGTTAGGCACAGTTATAAGTAACCATGGCGTAAACTTTCATTGTTATGCAGACGATACTCAACTGTACATATCAGCCAAACCTGATGACCAATACAGGTTAAAGAAAATGGAGGACTGTGTAAAAGACGTGAAAGGCTGGATGTCACGCAACTTCCTCCTATTAAACAGTAACAAAACAGAGGTTCTCCTTCTGGGTCAAAAATTAGCAAGAAGTAAATTACCAGATTTAATCTTAAATCTCGCCGACTTTCCAGCCACACCTGCATCAGCAGCAAAAAATCTTGGCGTTATAATAGATTCAGATTTACCATTCGATCAACACATAGGCAGCATCACTAGGACAGCCTTTCTACATCTTCGCAACATCACCAAGATCAGAAATGCCCTGTCCCTGCGTGATGCGGAAACACTAGTACATGCCTTTATTACTTCTAGGCTAGACTACTGTAACGCACTGCTGTCAGGATGCACGAGCAGGAGTTTTATTCTATCCGTTTGTACATAAACAGGGAATGTAAACATTTACAGAGTGTGGCTAATGACTCCGGCAGGTCTGACTATGACAGCTAAACTAAAAGGAGAGAACCAGAAGGACACACAGACACGGCAGCACTCTGAAACAGTTTGGCATCCCTCTGCTCCACCGTCCACAAACTTGAGTGACCGCGTGCGAGCAGCGGGACAACAGCACAGCATCTCAGTTTACTATCATTCCCTGTGTCCATGGACCCCTGGATCTGCTGCCTTTATCTAAGGGGGAACATTAGCTACCAAAAGCTAAACTGAACAAGTGAGTTTTCAGCCTAGTCTTAAACATTGAGACTGTGTCTGAGTCCCGAACAGTTTCTGGAAGATCATTCCAGAGTTTGGGGGCTTTATAAGAAAAAGCTCTTCCCCCAGCTGAAACCTTCTGAATTCTGGGGACTATTAATAAGCCAGCACTCTGTGATCTGAGTGGTCGTGATGGCTCATAATGAGAAATAAGGTCTTGTAAGTACTCGGGAGCAAGACCATGTAGGGCTTTATAAGTCAATAAAAGGATTTTATAATCAATGCGGAATTGAATAGGCAGCCAATGAAGTGATGATAGCACTGGACTAATATGCTCAAATTTTCTAGTTTTAGTGAGGACCCTGGCTGCGGCGTTTTGGACTAGTTGGAGTTTGTTTAAATTCCTGCTCGTGCATCCTGACAGTAGCGCAATAGGGCATTTCTCCATGGATCCATGGATCGCCACCTTGTCGTGGTGGAGAACCTTGTGTGTCCCAATGAACCCTCGAGCGATGCCGTCTGGAGCTTTGCTCCTTGTAGGGTCACCCATGACGGTAAGGTCGTAGGGGGAGGTTCCAGACAAAGTGCGATCTGAAGACCTCAACGGCAGAAGTGGCGGAAGATGACATCAGCAGTCACAACGGCACGGAAGGTGGATGAAGGCTGCAATGGAGCGTGGTCTCCAGTCGTCATGGAATACATGCCATTGGACATAGGCCCCACTCTGCTAAGAACCGTGTGGTGGCTGCCGGCGCATCAGTCTCCCCACGTTAAAAGATGTCACGCGCAGGCGTCCTCTTGAAGGAGTTACCCATTTTAAATTCTGGACAAAGCCCTGTGGCGATCAGGAAGTGATGACGGGGACAGGACTGTGATTTGTCTGGGAGTCCCTAGTCACAACCCGGCACACAGGCGATGGGTGTTAGATACAGTCGCTAAGTTCTTGGATTGAGGCAGAAAGAGCTTTTCGGCAGCTGCACCCATGACTGAGCAGTCCTATTTAGGATCCACTCTGCTCACCCCAGTTGGGGAGGGGGTTAGAAAAGGTACCCTAAACATAGCCAGCCTCAAAAACTCCTGTCTGGAATACCGCATCCAGAGGGATCACCACTATGCGGTCAGAAGAAGAATCGGAAACAGAAACATCTATTTATTGGAACTTGGAATGTGCTGACCCTCATGGACAATCAAGCCAGTGATCGCCCTGAAAGACGAACGGCCATAATCTCCAGGGCGCTAAGGAAGCTCCACATTGACATTGCAGCACTCTCTGAGACACGACTGGATGAAGGCCAGCTAAAGGAGGAAAAAGGGGACTACACTTTCTTTTGGAAAGGAAAGCCTGCAAACGAGGCACGAATCCATTGTGTAGGATTTGCAGTAAAGAACAGCCTTGTTAGAAACCTCTATGAACTCCCTGTGGGCATCAATGAGCACCTGATGACCATGCGCCTGATGCTTGCCAGCAGTCAGAGAGCCACCATTATCAGTGCCTATGCTCCAACACTTGATGCACAGGATGAAGTAAAGGAGGCTTTCTATGCTGACCTGGATAAAATTCTATCTGAAGTCCCTAAGGAGGACAAGTTAATCCTGCTTGGAGATTTCAATGCCAGAGTGGGACGAAACCACCATTTATAGAGGGGTACGTTGGGGAGAGAAGGGGTTGGAAACTCTAATAAAAATGGCGTACTGCTGTTAACGAAATGTGCAGAGCACAACCTGGTCATCACTAACACTCTCTTCTGCCAGAAAACGAAGTTCAAAACATCTTGGATGCACCCTCGCTTGCACCAACACCTTATAGACATCAAGCATAAGGCCTTCAAGCATCAAGCATAAGGTTTCGTGGCAAAATAATATCAACTGTAAGGTCAAAAGAGCAGCCCATGCCAAAGCGAAGGCAGTCGTCCAAATTCAAGTCAGGAAACTGAAGAATCAGTGGTGGACAAAGAAGGCTCTGGAGATCCAGCAGTATGCTGATTATGGAGATATGAGGGGCTTTTTTGATGCCACAAGAGCAGCATATGGCCCCAGCCATCGCCACCAAACTCCCCTTCGCTCTAAAGATGGACTTACATTGCTGAAGGATGAGGTGGCAATTGCCAATCGGTGGAAAGATCACTTTGAGAACTTGTTAAACAGTGACGCTTTCCTGAGATGTGGGCTCTTGAACAACTTCCTCAAAGCATGGGAGAGCCCCCCAGCCTGGATGAGGTGCAGGATGCGATTGAGAAGATGAGAGACAACAAGGCTGCTGGTTCTGATGGTATCCCAATAGAGGTCCTGAAGAAAGGCGGTCCTGATCTTCTTGAGCACATCCATGCCTTGTTTCTCAAAATATGGTCAGAAGAGAAAATCCCTGCTCAGCTCAGGGATGCCCTAATTGTCCCCATCTTTAAGAAGGGAGACAAAGCTGATTGCGGGAATTACCGTGGTATCTCTCTGCTTTCCTCTACAGGAAAAGCCCTAGCCCGGGTCTTAACCAACAGATTCACCCCACTGTCAGAGAGTATTCTTCCTGAGTCTCAGAGTGGATTTCGGTCACACAGAGGCACCACAGACATGATTTTTACAGTGCGTCAGCTGCAAAAAAAATGCCGGGAGCAAAACCAACCATTATACATGGCCTTTATAGATCTCACCAAAGCCTTTGAATCGGTGCACCGGTCTCTTTCCAAGCTCTTTGGTTGGTACTGGCAAAGATTGGCTGCCCAGAAAAATACATCCGAGTTCTGAGACTATTACATGATAAAATGTCTGCCATGGTACTCGGTGACAGTGGAGATGAATCCGCTCCCTTTAGGGTTGACAAGGGAGTCAAACAGGGTTGTGTCATCGCGCCAACATTATTCTCCATCTTTGTCGCTGTTATCCTCTATCTTATAAGTGAGAACCTGCCTCAGGGTGTAAAAATTATGTACAGAACTGAAGGTCAGCTCCTCAACATCAACCGATTTAGGGCTAAAGGTCAAATTTCCACAGTGTCCATCATGGAGCTTCAGTATGCGGACGACAACGCCCTTGTGGCTCTCTCAGAAGAAAACCTACAGAGCACACTGTCTGTCTTTGTGAAAGCTTACAAACAGCTTGGTCTAGCCATAAACATAAGGAAAACCCAAATCCTCTATCAACCTCCACCTAAAAACGGTTGGCCTGTCCTGGCCCCGAATATAGCTGTTAACAACATCAGACTGGAAAATGTGGACCAATTCCAATATCTCGGTAGCCTCCTGTCCTCGAAGGCTGATATAGATGATGAAATAGACTTCCGTCTCAGCTGTGCAAGTAGGGCTTTCTCAAGGCTAAGGAAAAGAGTCTTTGAGAATCGCGACCTCCAATCAAAGACCAAAATATTGGTCTATAAAGCAGTGGTGCTGCCTACCCTCCTGTATGCATCAGAAGCCTGGATCACATACAGTAGGCACTTAAAAGCACTTGAGACATATCATCAAAGATGCCTCCGTAAAATATTGAGGATTAGATGGGAGGACTGACGCAGTAACACCAGCGTTTTGGAGGAGGCACATATTTCTACTATCACCGCCACCATTGCTCAAAACCAACTTAGGTGGGTCGGTCATATTATTCGCATGCCTGACTCTCTCCTCCCAAAACAAGTTCTCTACTCCCAGCTAGCTGTAGGGAAAAGGGCCCCTGGAGGCCAGAAGAAGAGATTTAAGGACAACATCAAAACGAACTTAAAAAATTGTCACATAGAACTTAAATCATGGGAAGATGCCGCAAAAGACAGGTTGGGCTGGAGAAATCTTGTCCAAAATGGTGCTGCGCTGTATAACGTTGACCTCTACCAGGCTGCCCAAGTCAAACGCAGACTCAGAAAGGAGAGATTAACGTCCAAGCAGGCCAGACCCAAATCTACTACTGCTACATTCCCTTGTCCATATTGTACAAGAATAATTGGGTCCAGAATTGGCCTCTATGCCCATCTAAAGACCCACAAGGACTAAGAAGGAGGACAGTCATACTCGACTACGAGTGACCACCGATGATGATGATGATGATGAGGGCATTTATGATCTTGGCAATGTTGCAAAGATGTAGAAAAGCTGTCCTAGTGATGCTGCCTATGTGTTGATCGAATGATAAATCTGAATCTATTATGACGCCAAGATTTTTTGCTGCTGATCCAGGTGTGGCTGGAAAGTCGGCGAGATTTAAGATTAAGTCTGGTAATTTACTTCTTGCTAATTTTGGACCCAGAAGGAGAACCTCTGTTTTGTTACTGTTTAATAGGAGGAAGTTGCGTGACATCCAGCCTTTCACGTCTTTTACACAGTCCTCCATTTTCTTTAACCTGCATTGGTCATCAGGTTTGGCTGATATGTACAGTTGAGTATCGTCTGCATAACAATGAAAGTTTACGCCATGGTTACTTATAACTGTGCCTAACGGTAACATGTATAGTGTAAATAGTAATGGTCCTCATATAGACCCCTGCGGAATTCCAAATCTCACTTTTGAATAAGTGGAAGATAAATTGTTTACCCTAACAAACTGATAACGTTCTGATAGGTAAGATCTGAACCATGATAGGGCTGTCCCTTTGATTCCAACCAGGTTTTCTAACCTTTCTAAGAGAATATTGTTGTCTATTGTATCAAAAGCTGCACTAAGGTCAAGTAGCACTAAGAGAGATATGTAGCCTTGATCAGAGGCAAGAAGAAGATCATTAGTTATCTTAACTAGAGCCGTCTCAGTGTTGTGGTGTGGCCTGAATCCAGATTGAAATTTTTCATATATATGGTTCTTGTGTAGATATGAACTAAGTTGTTGGGCCACAGCTTTTTCTAAGATCTTTGATATAAACGGTAAGTTAGAAACATTAGACAAAACGGTGAAAAAATTAGACAAAATAGTGACATCAAGATTTGGTTTCTTGATCAGAGGTTTGATAACTGCTAGTTTAAAAGCTTTGGCCCAGACTAAGGGACAAGTTTACAATAGTTTAGATAGGGTTTATAATGACTGGCAGTACTTCTTTGAGTAATTTTGATGGAATTGCATTGAGTGTGCAGGTTGTGCAATTTGCAGAAGAGATAATCTTCTCTAGCTCTAGCTGTGGGAGTGGGTAAAAGGTTTCCAGGCTCTTTTCTACAGCTGAGTTTTGTTCTATATCAGCCAAGTCAGATGACTGCCAAGCTGGATTTGAATTTGATACTGTGGGTTGAATTTGTTGTCTAATATTTTAAATTTTATTATTAAAGAAGTCCATAAAAACTTCACTAGTGAGTGTTGCTGGAATTTCTGGTTCTGTACCTGCCTGATTTTGTGTGATTTGGGAAATCACATTAAACAGTATTCTAGGATTATACTTATACTTATTATTTTCGATCAGCGAGGCCAGATATGCTTTAGAGCGAGCTTTAGTGAGAGCATTTCTATACTTTATAAGGCTGTCCTTCCAGGCAGTGTGGAACACTTCCAGTTTGGTTTGACACCATTTCCGCTCTAATTTCCGAGGTGTTTGTTTTAAGGTCAGGGTTTTATCGTTGTACCACGGGGCGAGCTTTTTCTGCCTTATTCTTTTTATTTTAAGTGGGGCCACACCTTCTAAAGTGGATCGTAAGGTATTTTCTAAATAATCAGTTAGTAAATCTAGTTCCATTGGGTCTGCTGGAGTGGAGACTGGAGTTGATACTCTGGAAGATTTTCAATAAATTGTAGGGCAGTAGATGGTTTTATTGTGCGCTTTGTTGTATAACGAGGGGACGTATATTATGGCTAAGTCGTAGCTCATATGAAATTAAGTAGTGGTCAGAGATTGCTGTGGTTTGTGGTAGGATATTAAGCTTGTCTATGTTAAGACCTAGTGTCAAACCTAAATCTAATGTATGACTACAGTAGTGTGTAGGCCCTGTTACATTTTGGGTAAAACCAACAGAGTCTAGGATTGAGGTAAATGCCCTTTTTAATGGGTCATCTACCTTCTCAAAGTGAATATTAAAATCCCCTACAATTATTACTTTATCGTTGCACACAGCCAGGTTTGCAGCGAAGTCACTAAATTCTTTTATAAATTCAGAGTAGGGCCCTGGTAGTCTGTAAATGTTAAATAATGAAAACGCCTTCTTTTTTGTGACCGGATTTGTAACGTGAATAGAGACGACCTCAAAGGAAGTAAAAGTGTCACATTGTTTCTGACTAATATCAAAAGTATTTTGGTATATTATACATACTCCACCTCCCTTGCCTGATAATCTTGGCCTATGTGCATAATTATAGCCTACAGGCATGGCTTCATTCAAAGCTAAATATTCGTCTGGTCTAACCCACGTTTCAGTAAGACAAAAAAAAGTCAAATTTATGATTGCTTATAATTTCATTTACAATGCCTGCTTTAGAGTTTAGTGATCTTATATTAAGTAGTCCATGTTTTAGATCTAAGGTGTTAGTGCTATCATCAGAACATGGATATATGTTGATTAGGTTATTTAAGCGGACTGATTGAGTTTTTCTATGATTAAATTTAGTTTTAATTCGGGGCAAAGACACAGTCTCAATAAAGTTGATCTTGGGTGACACCTCAAGGCGGATCGCAGACGGTCGGTTTAGCCTGTCTGTCTGCGGCCTGGTCCCGGCTCTGGACTGTCAGCAGCGGTTTACATTACTCTGCCGACTAACTAAAAGACTGTGTGCTATGCTGCACGAAAGTAAGGCAGCACCCTCCCGCGTTTGGTGGACACCATCCCTACCTATAAGACCAGGCTTGCCCTCAAAATGTAACCAATTGTCTATAATGCTGTAGGCTTCAGCGCCACGCTGCATTGGGATGGGGCCAGAGCAGATTACGGCATCAGACATCGTCTGGGCCTCTTTAATCACCTCTCTTATATTAGCCTTAGTTATCTCAGACTGCCGCAGATGGATATCATTGGCCCCTACATGAATGACTATCCTTATCAGCTAATCTAAGGTTGCCATTAATGTCCGGCGCTCTGGCTCCCGATAAACATCTAACTGTAACCGCTGGCGCCCCTAAAGGAGTAGCTAACTTCACATGTCGGACAATCGAGTCTCCTATAACCAGAGTACTTTTAACAGGCTTCACAGTGGGTGCTTCACTGAGCGAGGCAAACCTGTTTGACACGCGAATGGGAGGAGCGTGGTGTTCCGGTGGGCTAGCTTTGGCCTCAGCGTTAGCATTAACCTTGCACATAATTTACATCGAACTTGTTTACATGTAAATTTAAAGATTAATTTTTTGTATAAGTCATATGCCTAATACATAAGCCAGGGCATTGGACAGGGGAAAAAGTCCTAATATGATATGATAATAACGATAGCCTGGGAAAATTGGTTTTCTGGGGTTTTTTTTTCAAGCAATCTTAGGGACATGAGGGACTTAGGGACATTATATATATATATATATATATATATACATATATATATATGGCTACAACAACTTTTTGCACATATACATATATGTTTAAAAAAAAGATGCAGTAGCCATGCACTTTAAAAGTCAAATGCAGTCCCTCAGCAAGTGTTTGTCACTTTTGCCATGCGATTTATGTGTTTAGCTAAAACACTAAAACACAGGTAGGAGTTAGGAGTAAACTAGTTATGTGCCATAAATCAGCCTAACATTGTTTTAAAACCTTAAAAAGAGCAACCATAATTATTTCCCACTCCCATTAATTTTTTCAGTGATTGCAATACTCCCACTACTTGAGCATGTATTGCCTGACTATGGGCTTCATACAAACATTTTCCACCTCACATCCACAATCTGGTTGATGCTTAGCTCATTTACATAAAGTTAATCCAGCAAGAGAAAGCAGAGACAACAGGGTGTGCATCTATCATTGCTGTGTTGTTTATATGAGCACATCTTTGTCTTGCTATCTCTTTCCAAACAGTTAAAAGGAAAAAGGGAAAAAAAGCACTTAGTATGATGCTCTTCAAGTACATATGCAGGATTGGGAGCATTAATTTGAAATTGTATTCCGTTACAGATTACTGATTAATTGTTAACAAATATAAAGGATTATTACATTTAAGTAATTTAATCTAACTACATTGTTACTTTTGGATTACTTATGTTTTTAAAGTTATATAATTAAACAGAAACAAAAATAATTTAAAAAGTTAACACAAGGCTAACACAAAAACTTGTTTTGAGACAGAACTAGTCAGACACGTGGGTAAAATCGACAGTTGAGGCTTTACTAGTTTGAGCATAGTCCACAGACATAATCAAAATCCAAGTGAAGGACTAAGACAAGCCAAATTCAAAAATACACAAACATTAAAAAAGACAAATCCATACAAACACATCACAAAAGGGAGAAGGTAAAAAGGCAAAATCGAAAAACTCTTCCTGAACTCTTTATGAACCACTGCATTAAAGAACAAGAAGAGCATGAACACTTTAAAGACCAGTTCTCTCCATCTTGGTGATAGAGGAAGAGTTCCATGGCTGGAGAGAGATCCTGGTCTTCAGAGACACAGGCTGAAAGGATCTGAAATGAAGTCTGTGTTCATAGTGTTCTGTGAGTTCATAAAGGCAGCGATTTCACATGAAAACTAAGTGGGAGATGATTGTATTAATTACAAATAATAATAGTTTACACATATTAACATTTTGCACCCATCATTCCAAAACCACCAAACAAAGATGTCATTTCTGTGAAAATTAAATTAACTTTGCTGCTCTTGAGACTGCATATAGTTTGGTACTGTTAGGCAATCAGAGTTGAAATTTGGCAAGTTAACAGCTACTTTTATGTAGCAACAAAAGAGTATAGAAGAGCTTACTAATATAAAATCAGTGTAGCACCTGGCAAAACAGAAGATCAGGGTAAATGATTGATTCTGATATCTTAAAGAAAACACTGCAGATCTTAGTTTTGCTTAATAATGCAAAATAAAATGCTTACTAAAATTTCTTTAGATTGGCTGAATAAAACACTGTGAACTTTTGGTGAAAATGTGGTATTCTTCAGAAATTTCTGCTAGAAGCAGAGCCCTCCTCCTCTGCTTCTTATCTGATTCTTGAAGTAACCTAAAATGTGGTGGCAGCAAGAGAAGGTATCAGTCCAGTGTGTGATCTGCGAATGTTATATGTTATTATACGTTATTGCCATTGTAAAGATTACTGATAAATAATAGTCTCTCCCTTTCTGGTATTCCAGTACAGACAAAACTCCTAGTTCCTCTTTGTCATTTTAAATAGTAAAATGACTTCTTTATCCATTCTATGAGCAGGAAAAAAGCTGATTCAGTGCTTATTTTCATTTTAATAAATGGTGTGAAGTGTGATGCATCATTAGACAAACATTAACGTTTACCACACAGATTTATTCCTGGCCTGTAGCAATTGTTTCCTAGCAACCAATCAAAGAACCGCTGCACTGCCTCTCACTGTCAAAACCATACCTGGGGCCTGTAGTCATCAAGAAACCAGACAAAGCTAATCTAGGTTCTGAGTCCAGACTCGACTTAGGCAGTTTACAATTGTGAGTTAAAAGTCTAATCTAGGTAAATTCCATGAAATTTTATTCCTTCACAAGCTTCCATTATATTATTATATAGGGCAATATAACATTATATACAACCCCTGGCAAAAAGTATGGAATCACCAGTCTGGGATGAGCACTCATTCAGACATTTTATTCTGTAGAACAAACTCGGATCAAAAACATGATACAATAATAAGGTCATTCCAAAGTGCAACTTGTTGGCTTTCAGAAACACTAAAAGAAATAAAAAAAAAACATTGTGAAAACAAAGTAAATGTTACTTTTATTGAGCAAGCATGGGGAAAAAAAATATGGAATCACTCAATTCTGAGGAAAAAAAATATGGAATCATGAAAAACAGATAAACAAAAGAACATTTAAAATACATCACTAGTATTTAGTTGCACCACCTTTGGCTTTTATAATGGCTTGCAGTCTCTGAGGCATGGACTTGATGAGTGACAAACAGTATTCTTCATCAATTTGGTGCCAACTATCTTTGATAGCAGTTGCCAGATCAGCTTTGCAGGTCGGAGCCTTCTTGTGGACCATTTTTTTCAATTTTCACCACAGGTTTTCAATTGGGTTGAGATCTGGACTATTTGCAGGCCATGACATCGACTGAATGTGTCGTTCTCCAAGGAATGCCTTCACTGTTTTTTCCCTATGGCACGATGCATTGTCATCTTGGAAAATTATTTCATCATCTCCAAACATCTGTTCAATTGAAGGGATGAGAAAACTGTCCAAAATGTCAATGTAAACTTGTGCATTGATAGAAGAATTAACCACAGTCAT
Organism: Pygocentrus nattereri; assembly: GCF_015220715.1. Lineage (NCBI taxonomy): Eukaryota > Metazoa > Chordata > Actinopteri > Characiformes > Serrasalmidae > Pygocentrus > Pygocentrus nattereri. The sequence continues at coordinate 10,672,852 of NC_051235.1, forward strand.
CTCCCCAGTGCCTTTGCCTGACATGCAGCCCCATATCATCAAGGACTGTGGAAATTTGGTTGTTTTCTTCAGGCAGTCCTCTTCATAAATCTCACTGGAACGGCACCAAACAAAAGTTCTAGCATCATCACCTTGTCCAATACAGGTTCTTGACTCATCACTGAAGATAACTTTCATCCAGTCATCCACAGTCCATGATTGCCTCTCCTTAGCCCATTGCAGTCTTGTTCTTTTCTGTTTAGGTGTCAATGATGGTTTTCTTTTAGCTTTCCTGTATTGAAATCCCATTTCCTTTAGGCGATTTCTTACGGTTTGGTCACATACATTGGCTCCAGCTTCCTCCCATTTATGCTTCATCTGTTTAGTTATACTTTTTCGGTTTTCAAGACAAATGGCCTTAAGTTCTCTGTCTTGACGCTTTGAGGTCTTTCTTGGTCTACCAGTATGCTTGGCTTTAACAACCATTCCATGCTGTTTGTATTTGGTCCATATCTTGGATACAGCTGACTGTGAACAGCCCACATCTTTAGCAACCATGCGTGAAGAGTTACCTTCTTCAAGAAGTTTCACAATCCTCTCTTTTGTTTCAAGAGACATTTCTCTTGTTGGAGCCATGGTTCTTGCCACTCCACTTCGTCCAGCAGCCCTCCAAGGTGTCATGACTGCAGATGTTTTTAACTGCAGACTAACGAGCAGATCTAATCTGAGGCAGGTGTCCATTTAGGGAAAGGAAATTGACTGGGTGTGTCCTTATTTTCTATCTCCAATTTGAGTGATTCCATATTTTTTTCCTCAGAATTGAGTGATTCCATATTTTTTCCCCGTGCTTGCTCAATAAAAGCGTTTACTTTGTTTCCGCAATGTTTTTTTAATTTCTTTTAGTGTTTCTGAAAGCCAACAATTTGCACTTTGGAATGACCTTATTATTGCATCATGTTTTTGATCTGAGTTTGTTCTACAGAATAAAATGTCTGAATGAGTGCTCATCCCAGACTGGTGATTCCATACTTTTTGCCAGGGGTTGTAGGGCAAATTAGACTCAACTCAAGACTCAAGCCCAACCTTGACATGGCATCTGAATCCAGATGTGAAGTGTGTGAATTGTGAATCCCTGTGTCTCAGATTGCACCACACACATAGCAGAAAACTACATGTTAAGCCTAAATATGAGTCTTTGCAATTTCTTTACGCACTAAAATAAAACGTGATCCTACCCTTTTCTGAATTTCCTCTGTCCAGGCATTACAGTTACTTGGATATCATGATGAAGAAGAAATAGGCCTTAGTTCACGAGAGACATTCCAGTTGATGGTATTACAATATTAAACAGAGCACTACTCCACTATGAATGTATCATTGAGACAGCCCATTCATTCCATGGCTAGTCCCTCAGCAGATACTTTTATTATCTTAACTGCTACTATGGGACAAATGAGAAGTCTACAAGGCATTCTGAATGGAAAATGCAGTCCAGCACTAAGGTTAATCCCTCTGTGAGAAACCAACCCATGTGTATTGTTCAAATGAAGTTAAAAAGAGAACCACAGCACTCAAAGCCATGTTGGTAATATTTTAGTAGGCAGCCTGGATATATAGTGCATATATTAATGTGTGTAAATCTAAAAAATAGACAAAAAAACAGTTATAGAATTCAAAATATTTTTGAAAAAATAAACTTCTTGTATGTGAAGAGAATATATCCACTTAAATTGAAATATTAGGATTTTTAGTAATACAACTAAATGATACACACACACACACACACACACACACATCAAAGGTTATCTACATATGGATTGCATAGACAAACAGTGGTAGTAGAATGATAATCAGTGTAGTCTGCCACATTTCCAACAAGTCATTTCGTCAAATTTCTGAAGAACTTAACATGTAATAATCATCTATAGCAATAATCTTAGCAATAATAATCATTACAGCAGTCACTACCAAGTTCACAACTACTTCTGGTACCAAAGTCAGCAAAAGAACCATTGGTTGAGAGGTTCATGAATTGTATACTGAGGCTGTTTTTCTTAGCATACTATACCATTAAAAGTTATTTTATGTGAAGCCACCACACACTAAGTAAGATCCATTAAGATGTTTAGTGTGGAAGAACTTGACTGGCCTGCAGAGTCCTGCCTCCAGTTTTAGTGCCCAATTTCTCTAATGCTCTTGTGGCTGAATGGACACTTATGGATGGATGCAGCCATATTGTAAAATCTTTCCCAGAAGCCTTCCTGGAAGAGAATGGCTGTTAAAGCAGCAAAGGGGGGACCATCTCTATATTAATGCCTATGGTTTTGAAATGAGATGTTCAATAATCACATATGGATGTGATGATTAATCGTCCACATATTTTTGACTGACATGCATGGGCCATTAATTGATGATCCTGGAATTGTGGTTTTGAGCTCACCACAGTAACAAAGTGTGAGACAGCTATTGTGTTAGAAGCATACAAAGTAAGAGGTAAGGAATACCACAATTTTAAGTACACATAAATAAAAATGGCCTTTATTATAGTAGTAGAGCATTGATTATGGCCTTGTTTTCCATCTCAGTAGATACCTAAATTTTTTTTAAATGTAGATCTCCTGGACTTGCAACTGGCAAAACCAATTAAGGGTTCAGTTCCCAGGAATATTACTGGCCTTCCAATTTGGGTGAGAGGATGGCTTAGTCTGTCTGTTCACAATGATGTTAGTCAGTCATGATTGTCTGTTAGGTCACTTACACTACATGTAGACTAAAACATAGTAAAGATGAATAAATAAAATTCATAAAAAATATTCTCCATAGCATCCCACTGATTGCAGTGATTAAAGTTGATTGCAACATTGGTCCATAAAAAATTTCACATACCGGTATCAACTTTGTATGCCTAACTTCAAATGTGTTATCAGAGTATTTTTCAGTTGATTTGTTTTCATGATGTTTTTGTCTTGCATTTCAATCACCTGTCTTCCGGTAATCTGATTTTCTGAGAAATATGGACAGGGATCACAGACAAACCTTTCACGCAAAGACTAGTTCCGCATATTATACAACACCTTTATATATATCACAGTGAATGACTAATAAACAGATGGTGAATTATACAACACAAAGTACCTTCTTTATATGGAGTTGCAGTGAGCTGCTCTCCTCGTGTCAGCTCTCTCTGCTGACAGAAAGACATATCAGTGTGCTGTACAAATGTGTTTCTTTCAACTATTACCACTATGATCTCTTGACATTTTTGATGACTTTTAAAATGTGTTTCGTTCCTCCTGAATAAAATGCTAAGCATGCAGTAAGTCAACATTATGCATCATTATGAATTACAGACAAACTGGAATTAATTTCTTCAATCTTTTTCTTTACAAATAGTTTTTTTTGTTTGTTTTTTTAAGTGTCCTTCAAAAAAGGTAGACGTCCATTTTACTGTGTCTGGTGGGTAGACATTAGAGTGCAAGCATTATCCCATCATATGTCCTCTTAAGCATATTGTTTGAAGATCAGTTGACCTTTAACTCCAGAGAGAAAAGACAGATGGAGACAGAATCAGATTGAATTGAAAGAGAGAAAGAAAGTGTAAGAAAGAGAAGGAGAACCAATTTGACAGACACCCAAAGATTTCTCATCCAGGCTTCAACTGAGCATGTTTGCAATGAGTGAAAACTGTGAAACAATAAGAGGAGGAAGAAAAATGTGTATGTGCTCCTTGTTCCTTATCTTTCCAGATCGCTCATTCCTGCAAACATCTCAAACAGTGTCCCTCCAGAGCTACTGCCTTACAGTTTGAAGTCTGATAGCTTAAAGACCCAAAGATGTTCTAACAGATGGACAAGTATGTCTTATTCCTCCCTCCCCTGTTCTCTCTTGCCAAGGCTACCCATTCTGAAGGCACCTCAGGGGCCATATGCGTTAATGCTTGGAGGACAGGAGTGGAATAGATGGGAGCCAGCATACTGGCCAGACCTACAGGGCTCCTCTTTGTGTCAGCAGGAACATCAGGAGACTTTCCTCAAACAAGCCCCGACTGTATTTACTGACCCTCAAATAAACCCCCTTCCCATGTACCAACCTACTGTCAGATAACAATAGAGACACAACTCTAGGCTGGAAATAATATATATGTAACATACATATGTTACCCCTGAATGCAGGATGGATTTTTTCCTATGTGTAAAATGGCCATTTTACACATAGGAAAAAATCCATCCTGCATTCAGAGTTAGAGGGGAGAGGAGGCGTTACACTCACAACACAGAACTGTTTTTTTGTGATTTTTTGCAGGAGAAGAATTGTAAAAGGGGTAAATGAGGAGCAGCTTTTTCAATAGAATAGTACTTGCTTTCCTGACAGATTTACCTCTGTGACAGAGTGTAGAACTAATAATTGTTTTGTCTGGTTTAATGATGGTGCACTGCCCTCATTTTTGTTGTTAGTTGTGTAGCCCTAACTCTTCATCAGCAGGTATGTATAACAAATAGTTTATCACATAAAGCCCACTTTGTAGATGAAGAAGATGTTGAAAGTAAGACATTTTACAATTTTGTGAAAAACATTAACACATTTAGAATTTCATGGCAGCAATGCATTTTAGAAACATTGCGACAGAGCCATATCTGCCATTGTGTAGCATCCCTTCTTCTTTTAACAACAGTCTGTAAACATCTGGGAAGAGATCAGACCCAACTGCTGGAGTTTTGGGAGAGGACATTTTTCTGATTCTTGGGTGATGTAGGATTTTAGATTCCTTGATCTTCTTTGCTGGATTTTTTGTTTCATGAAGTGTTTTCTACTGGTGAAAAGTCTGGACTGTAGGCAGGCCAGTTCAGCACCTGGACTCCTCTTCTCTGAAGCCATGCTGTTGTGATGGATGTGGTTTAGCATTGTCTCGCTGAAATATGCAAGGCCTTTCCTGAAAGAGACATTGTCTAGATGGGAGCATATGTTGTTCTAAAACCACTATATACTGTTCAGCATTGATAATGCCTTTACAGATATGTAAGCTGTTCACACCATAGGCACTATTGCAACCCCATACCATCACAGATTCAGGCTTTTGAAATGTGCACTGATGACAAGCTGGAGAGTCCCTCTCCTCTTGAGTCTCCAGGACATGGCATCCAGTTTCCAAAAATAATTAAAATTTTTTATTCATCTGACCACAGAACTGTTTCATTTTAAATGAGCATTTGCCCAGAGAAGATAGTGATTTTTCTTGATCATGTTGATATATGGCTTCTTCCTTGAATGGTACTGTTTTAATAGCATTGTGGATTGCATGGCAAACTGTGTTCACAGTCAATGATTTCTGAAAGTGTCTCTGCACCTATGCAGTGATTTCCAGTACAGAACCATGCAGAATCGTGTTTTCAATGCAGTGCCACCTGAGGGCCCAAAGATCATGAGCATTAACTGTTGGCCATGACCCTTGTGTTCAGGATTTCTCCAGATTCTCTGAATCTTCTGATGATATCATGTACTGCAGATGGTGGGATATCCAAAGTCTTTGCAATTTTACACTGAGGAACAACTCACTGAAATTGCTCCACAAATTTTAGATGCAATTTTTTGCAGATTGGTGAACCTCTGCCCATCTTGGCTTCTGAGAGTCTCTCCCTCTCTAAAATGCTCTTTTTATACCTAGTCATGTGAGTTAGTTGCAAATAGCTCTTCTAGCTGTTTTTATTAGTACCACTTACTTCTCCAGCATTTTGTTGCTTTTTTGAGATGCGTTGCTGCCAACAAGTTCAAAATTAGTTACTGTTTTTCATTAAATAGTCTCTGTTGTACTGTGAATAAAATATGTCTATAAGATTTGCAAATTATTGCATTCTGTTGTTATTTTCATTTCATTTTACACAGCCAAATTCTTTTGGAATTGTCGTTTTATCACTAAGGAGATTCTTTTTCGTATGGACATTAGTCCTATTTACTTAAGTAAACTTGACATAGGAAACATGGGCCTGAAACATTCATTTATATAGATGTTCCAAGAAAATTTCAGAAGGAATGCAGGATCATGGAACTACAGGATTATAAGTTAAAAAGGAAGCATTTTAAGAGTAATTGGGCTTGATTTATAAAATACACCATCATAGATTTAACATGACATTAAGAGCAAATAGTGTGATGATAATACATTTGCTCATTGATAAATGAGAACTTTTACCACTTGTGCAATGTGAGGCAGGTTCATCCTTTTACTTTATTGAAATTTGGCAGTAGCAATTTATAACACGACCCAATACCACAACAACAGTGCTTGTATAACTCTAATTTTCCTTGTAACAAGCTGATGTGGATACAAAGATATTTTTTGCAGTGTTTCTGAACATGTGTGGTGCCACATGCAACAAATTCAGTGCTTATTTTCATTTTAATAAACACACACACACACACACACACACACACACACACACACACACACACACACACACACACACACACACACACACTCTCACTCAGCTGACTAACCAACATATTTAAAAGACACATTTTGATTTGTTTGGGCAGAGCGGCATGAGAAACCTTCTAACTGTTGAGGTTGTATAGAAGAGAAAACAGACCCGCTTGACCAAGATTTCAGATAAATAGATTAATTGCCACTGCACTTAAAAAGACTTCACCTTCCTGCATCAAATGTAATGCTTTGTGAATCCCCCTACTGTTATGCAAAGCAGGTTTAGCTATTCCCAGGAACTGAAGATTAATTTGACATGTTGATATTCTAACTATAATGTTTAAATGGGTTTTATTGCAAGCAGTTTAAAATTGTCATACTAGTTTTCAATTTACACTGGGTTTCATACGGGATTTCAATTTATATATGTGAAAATGACGTTTTACTAATTGAAAAGTAAAAACTGATTTTTAGTAGTTGATTTAATTTTCAGATGTATAAATTGAATTCCTTAGATCGAGAAAAAATAGGAAATTTTAAGTTAGTAAAAATGACTGTGCTTATAATGAGCCAGAGTCTTTGTTGAAGTGCAATTGTACTTGCAATATGTAAACTCATTTTGTCTACCACCTTTTGTGAGAATAGCTTGTTCTGTCAAAATTTAGATGCTTCAAAATACAAATGCAAACTCAGATTTGCCCAAAACTGCAAAAAAGGAGATAAAGGAAAACAGCATTCAGTAAGTTTGTGTTGTTTGGGTTCCAAATGGTTAGACTGGGCGAGGCACCATATCAATTTAAAAGTTTAGGAATTAAACTGTAACTTCAGTCAGTAAACTGACCTTGTCCGTTTTGTCCTTTTGTATCTTATCCAAGCAAAAAATAAGAGAACAGGGACGCCATATGTCTTTTTTTCAGTGACAGAAAAGAAGAGAGAGGGTGTGTGTGTGTGCGTGTTTGTGCGTGTGCGTGTGTGTGTGTGTGTGTGTGTGTGTGAAGGAGAGAGAGCGAGAGAGAAAAAAAGAAAGTGACAAAGTACACTATACAGGGATACATGTTTCTCTAGTTTGTTGTCACTGTTGATAATGTAGTGTATATGGTGTTTAATCAGGCTACACACTACATGAATCATGCGAAATTATTTTTGACAAACTAGATCTTTCTGTTCATCAAACATTTCTTACTAGTTATAGTTTGCAGTTGGAGAAACCATCAGTGAATAATCCATAATCTCTTCAAGAGATTTACTGTGATTTATGACGTAATTGTCTTACTAGTGACTAAACTAACTAGTTAGTTAGTTTTGTCACTAACTAACTATAGAAAACAGAGTACTGGTTTGTTTAGTTTAATTTATCTTGTTTTGCCAGTTGTACTTAATGCCTGTATACGTATTTGTTCTTCTTATTTATCATGAGTACAGACTGAGCTCCAACCACCAAGAAAGATAGTGGATGGGAATTGGAAACCATTAACAATAGGCAAAAACTGGCAAAAATTTTTATGGTGAGATCAGCCCCCTAGTGTGTGTGTGCTCAGTAGTGTGTATGTTGTGTTTCACTTCACGGATGGGTTAAATGTGGAGGTTAAATTTTCCCATTTGTGGGACTAATAAGGGTCACTTAATCAACCACATTTGTCAAATATGTATGTATGTTTCGTTAAATGTCTGTATTGCTATGGGCAATTGTGCCATAATAATGCAAAACCTGGATTGTCTAAAGAACCAAAAAGACCAATTTAATTTGTTTGTGACACTGATCCACCAAGCAACAATTAAACACATGCTAATATGGTCATATGATATGTGTTAAGTATATAAAAGAAGGCATTACGTATTTTTCTTCAGTGACACCAGTCTTCACTAAGAACAATTATTTTGTTAAATAGTCAGCTAGAAGACAAAATATTTTATTTTTACTATTCACAAACTCACACTTATACTCTCTTCTTAGAAACACACAATTCAGTATCTTTTCTACCATTTCAGCCTGGACTAATTCATTGTTCCAAACATGAATGTGCTTTCCACAGCCCAGTGATACACAGCCAGGCCATTCTCCATTAGGTGAGATGATTGCAGCCGTTCATCCAGCGGCTGCTAGGGCCTTTAGTAGTGCCTCCAGACACAGCCCTTTAAAGCTGACAGAGTGATGGCCTGTCCCCAGCTTGTCATGCAAGAGAGAGGGATGGGCCATAGGTGTGATGAGGCAGGTAAAGAGAGACCTTCCCCCCACTTGCAGCACCTTGTGAATGCATCAGTGATAAAGTATTCTAGCTTGGCAGTGACAGAATGCTGCCTGACCCATGCTATAATAGGTGGATGTGGAGGGGAGGTGGGAGTCATGACAGACATGCCAGTTAAAACGGATGCTCCAAGAATACTTTTGGCAGCCTGGAGACAAAAGGTAGTAAACTAGGGTAGTGAAAAGTTGTAACAGCTCTACTATGAAATTTATTGACAATTATGTACTCTCCTTCCTGTACAAACACCAGAGGTAGTGCCAGAGTAAAACATCAATAATAAAGCCAAAACCTTTGTTTTTTTAAAAACTTCCCTTCTACTATAAGTTGTGCTGATAATCCAAGACATGAAAATAAGCAGCATGTCCACAAAAATCTGATGCTGATGCCCATTTATGATATGATGTTTGTGATAAATTGTCTTAGTTGTCTTAATATTATATTCATAGATCTTTTTTTTGCTTTCTCTGCCAGGCAGTGGCCAACAGAGCAAAGACAATGACTAATCAGCACAATAATCAAACATTACATACAATGGCAATCTATCTATCTATCTCTCTCTCTCTCTCTCTCTCTCTCTCTCTCTCTCTCTCTCTCTCTCTCTCTCTCTCTCTCTCTCTCTCTCTCTCTCTCTCTCTCTTGCAGATGCATGCACACAACCTGCTTGTTGCACGTGAACCTTAGACTAAAAACATACATGCATCTACTGCTGCATCTGCATGTTTCATTGCACAGAGATTGTTGAGCAACATGAACACACCCTTCAAGACCCCTGAAAGTGGCTCACCTACTCTCTGTGTCAGGTTGCAAAACAGTTCTATGCAGCAGTGCCTGCCAAAGGTTAGGAGGAGATTGCGCACTAAATAGATTAAATGGGAACAATGCCAGAAACTTCAAACTGCAAAAGAATATTATACACTCTAAATGTGATGTGTTAAATAGCACATACTTGTGTTAACTGTAACTGGGCACAGAAATATTTCAGCACATTTTTGTTACTTTTTTTGTCTCCAACTGAACACATCTAATCTTTTGAGTGATCTAATTTTTGTCACTGCATCATAGTGATCTATACATTTATACTGAGTTGTGAATAAAAAATGGTTGAAAACTATAAGATTATGGAGGATTGTGGAAAGAGCAGTCCATTTTTTTTTGAGAGAAAAATTTAAGACACATGAAGGGGTTTGGGGGTTTGCAGTAGTAGCCTACCTTATCACTCAATACAGTGACATCCTGGCTTTTTGTAGCTCCATATACTGAGGAGCACATTACACGATTGATTTATCATAGAGAGAGTTATTACAGAATATTCGGGGCCTGATGGAGATGATGTGGTTTAACCACATTATAGGCTAATAACCAATACACTAATCTACAGGAAATTCAGTGGCGTGGCTGTGTGAACATTCCATAATTAACGATTTATCAAAAATTTCATTATAATTACATGACAAGGGCTGGACTCGCAGTGTAATGCTGATTTACTTAATCAGTAATGATGTGCTAGTAAAAAAGACAGTATGTAACAATACATTTGATAATGATATATGATACAATTTATTGTTTAATAGGTTTGTGCATAATTAGTCATTACATTTATATATCATGCAACTTGTCTAATTACTCATTAATTCATTAAGATGAGCCCCGCCAAGTAGCCATGATGTAAATGTGTTTTACAAATCATTACTTAATACATCCATATAAGAAGTAAATTATTGATCAATTGATCAATTAATTACATCATAAGCGAACATCATATGAGAAGAAAATTATTAGTACGCTGCTAAAACACCAAAACAGAAGTTTGCCATCTATCTATCTATCTATCTATCTATCTATCTATCTATCTATCTATCTATCTATCTATCTATCTATCTATCTATCTCTGTATGTGTATATATATATATAGATAGATAGAGAGAGAGAGAGAGAGAGAGAGAGAGAGAGAGAGATACAGCATATCGTGCAATCTTTTCAATCTGAGCACAGCCCCATTTACAGATTTAAAAATCTGTAATATTGCATTTTGGTAAACAAGTTGAACTTGCTGAATGCAAGCAACAGATTTTCCTGCAGATGAGTGTATTAATTATTATAATATATAATATTATATTAATTATTATAATTATAGCCTCTAATAGGTGTTAACCAAGTCATCTCCAAACAAACACTATGCATTATGTAGAGTTTAAAATAATATATCAAGTCATTATATTAATTAACAGAAAAAGTAAGAAATATGTTAATACTTAATAATTACCTTTATTAATGACTACAGTATTTATATCTGATGCATATTATTGTAAAGTGTTACCATAAAATGTACTGCCATTAAGTCCTCCATCTGTTGGACGGTCTAGTGCTTGATGAGTATGGCTGTGTTGTTAATTGTTGCTTCCAGGGATATGTCACTTTCACATCCGAATCAAAGAGAAACCATTTTTAAATAAGATACTGACAGTAATAGCTGTTAAACACATTCATTGCTAGCATCGCATCGCATCGCATATAGCATCGCATTCTTTGTACATAGCTAACAAAGTGGACTTTTTTTTATTATTTGTTCACAGTTTTCTAAAATGTGTTGATTGTAAGGCACAGAAATCTCTAAGAGTATGTATTCTAGTTTTGTCTACCAAATCAACAGACTTATATTTATCAAGCTTCTTAGAGTAATAATGCTAGTCCAATCCTATGTCTAATGGTAAACAGAGCTACATGAACCAGTAAGTTATTCTGAGATGCTTGATAAATATTGCTTCTAGAACAAACAAATAAATCTCATAAATCTCAGAAAGCTTTGGATGTGTATCTAAGCTGCTAAGCTCATTTAGTTCTGTTCAGTTTTTAATTACTTCAGTCTGTGCAGCCGCACCTCATAGCCTCCATACCCAGTAGGCATACTTGTCTTCTTCCAGCCCTTTACTTTCCTCTAACTAGAGTTCCCTCAGAAAGAAGTCACACTTATTAGCTGACAGCATTAACTTCATAATGGCCCAGTCTTTGCTTTTTACTTTCTCGTTTCTAAACTCTCTTGCTGTGTGTTGCCACTTTCCAGGACATAAACTATTTGTCCAGAGCTCTGAACTTGACTGTATCCATGAAATACAGCTCTGGAACAAAGTTGCTGTCAAAGTGCCGTTCCCTTGTATCTCAAATGTTTGTTGTGGTGATCAAGGGTGTTATTTATATATATATATATATATATATATATATATATATATATATATATATATATATATATATATATATAAAGCTAGATATTTAGGGTAAAACGTTCCCCCAAAAGAGCATTTAGTTCGATTTTCAACACACTTTTTTTAACAAACCAGAGTTTTACTGGTCAGCTAGCATTAGCATTACACAATGACTACAATGATTATTATCTAGAATTAGGAAACATCTTAGCCACCTTGCTGTGGATCATTTTTATGTGTGTTTTGCAGTTTGGCAAAATTATATCCATTTAGTGCACATACTGTTGTATTTATTAATAACTATTATAACTGTGGACTAAAAGCTTTAGTGCATATTTTTAATTAGATATTAGATATAGATAAAGCTAGGTTTGCCACTTAGCCTGATAACTTAGGTCAAAAAACTGGACTACTGGACAATTCTAAACTCTGTGGCTTATTTTTTTTATCAAAAATTTCCCCAAATGTTTCTATTTTACTATAATTTGTCATTGTTCATAACTTATTAAAATGAAGTGGAATCAGTAAAACTGAGGCATCAATTTCACTTTAAATGATGATATTTTAGCGTCCTGGGATAAGCTCTCTGCTAAATGTTTTCTTTTTTGTGTTAGAAAAACAAAACTGTGTTAAATGTATAATCCTATACATACTAAAGTAATGCATAGATCTGGTTTAGCTTTGCAGTAAATGGACATTGTTCTTAAGGGAGGTGTTGTCCTCCATTTTCCCCTGTCAATTGCTAATGTGTTTATATATTTAACTGTATTAACTCACAATATCTAATTAATATCATGCGCTAAAGCTTTCAGTCCACACTTACAGTATAATAGCTATTAATAAATACAAAAGTATGTGCACTAAAAAAAGCATATTTTTACACAAATAAAATGAAACAGTTTTCCAGAATATTGCTGCTACTATTTTGACTAGGGACCATGAACCTCTGGTTTGACTGAGGCTGATGATGCTGTTGCTAAATAAAGAGCAGCTTGCGTGAACCCTGTTGCCAAAAGGTGCATTACCGTCTGAAATAGTCTCCCTTGTCTAAAGCTGTCTGTCAGTGAGCTTGCTTATAATGCAGAGTGAATTAAGAATCTACAGCAGCATTTGAGAAGAGTGCAGTATAAGCAAATCTACTTCAGGTGCATGATCCTGTAGGTCCTAGCGGATTGCATTTTCAACTCCAGGGTGAACAATCACTAGGCTGTTGAGAACCAGAAAAGGCTTTCTATCCCTCCCTTACTTTCCGTTTCACTGAAAAGGTAATGGCAGCAGAAAATCTACTGAGTGGGTGATCACACCTCCTTCCTGAACACTTGCTTATGTATCAGCTTCTGACATGCCAGTTTTTAACTCCATGTCCTCGGTCTGCTTTCCTATCTACATTGTTTGATGTTGATGTGATTACACTTTCCCTAGTTATTACTGTCAGTAACATTAAAAATATCTGTATAAGTGCATGGAAAGTTAAAGCAAGCAATCACCATAATTAGAAATTGAGTTCACATGATGGGGCAGAGATGGATAGTTAATTTATGAACACAATGAATAAGTGATTGTGGATGGTTGAGAGGCATGTGGCATATGGAAATGAGAGAGTGCAGATGCTCCTTGAGGGCTCGACGCATGCACATAGTAGGGGTTAAGGAGTGGCAGGTGTCGATGGGGAGTTTGGGAGAGAATTTTTTTTATCAAAAATGTATTTTATATGTACTATAAGAATTCGGAAAAGTAGTTATGTTTCTTATTGTGTATGTACACACACACACACACACACACACACACACACATACATATATATATATATATATATATATATATATATATATATATATATATATATATATATATATATACACAAAGGCGGACAGTAATAAAGCAAATGAAGTAAATGTAATTCGTTACTGTACTTAAGTACTTTATTCGTGTATCTGAAGTATTTACATTTTGGGTGACTTTTTACTTTCACCCCACCACATTTCAAAGTCAAATATTTTACTTGTTACTCCACTACATTATGCAAAATCTGTCATTCCTTTAGGCTTATGTGTGCATAAAAATGTTAGAAAGAAGCGTGAAACAAGCACACCAATGAGGGCACTTTGTTTTGAGCTTGTATTGAACTGTTGGACACACCTACCCAGTGCAAGCACACGGTTCTCCAGTGGCATTTTAGGGCCACTGTTTAACAATAAAATAGTACTCTTTGAGAATAAAGTTGTAATATTTCAAGAGAAAGTCATAATATTTGGAGGATAAAGTGGGCTAACTGTAGGGGGCTGCCATAATGCGTTAGAGTGTCCGTTGCTGTACTGATACACTGGAGTTGCACTCGCTCCTGTCTCCTTCATTTTGATCATCATTTTGATCATCATTCTCATTGTCTGTGAAACTTCATGCCCTCTTTGAGATGTAGCCCCCGATAGCCGTGTAGACCTGTGATTCCCCTTCAACAACACAGACAGACGGTTTCCTTTCCTCTCCGTTTGGCTCTTTATTCTGAATAAACAGTTTCCTGCTCAGCTGTTTTTTATACTAATAACAGGCTGGTGCTGCGCAGGAGAGACAGGGAGACTGAGAGTTTATTTATGAGTGAATCGATATGAAAGTGTAACTCCACCAGCTCCTCACCGCTCCTCATTTAACATGAAGAGGTGCTGCTTTCCCTTTGCAAAGCCTTTGGATACAATATTGCGACCTTTACTGATATTAATGCTACGAGTTTTCTCTTGAAATATTACAACTTTAATCTCAAAGTCTACTATTTTAACGTTATTAACACGGGCCCTAAAGCGCCGTCGCACGGTTCAAAGTCAGTGCAACAACGTACAATTTTGGGATAGTCTATTCCAACATAAATGATTAACCAACCTAACTTTGTGTAAGTAGACCACAATATAGAAATATGGACACATATGCGATTGTGATTGTGTCTTTTTCTGAATTCATAAAAACATTATATCATTTTATAGTAAATTAGTTTGGGCTGGTTTATGTTTATGAACAGAGACCTACAGATCAATATAGTAAAGGAAAACTTATTTGTGATCCTGAGTTTAAAGCCAGTTTTTATTAAACTTAAACTCATACCTAAGTTGCAAATAAATCTTAAACTGAAACTTTGCTTGTTTGTAAAAAGTGATTTCAGAGCCACTTGGTTCTACCTGATGGAAGCTGTTTGCCTTCAGAGTTTTGTGCTTATGATAATTTTAATAGACATCAGAATCACTAATTAATGACGTTCTATTAAAAGACTGGTTTACCAAGAGAGACACTGGAGGATTTTCACCTAAAATAAGTTCATGAATCAAGAGTCTCATTACGAAAAACGTTAATAGGACATTAGAGTCATAATTAATCTTTTAGTACTTTCAATACTTCAATATATTTGAAGGCAAATACTTTTGTACTTTTACTCAAATGGAGGTCTAAAGGGAGAAACTTCTACTATTACTGGAGCAATATTTTACCTTGAGTATCTGTACTTTAACTCAAGTACATGATTTGTGTACTTCATCCACCATGTTATACACTGCTCAAAAAAATAAAGGGAACACTTAGACAACACAATATAACTCCAAATTCCACTTAGGAAGCAACACTGATTGACAATCAATTTCACATGCTGTTGTGCAAATGGAATAGACAACAGGTGGAAATTATTGGCAATTAGCAAGACACACTCAATAAAGGAGTGGTTCTGCAGGTGGGGACCACAGACCACTTCTCAGCAGCTATGCTTTCTGGCTGATGTTTTGGTCACTTTTGAATGTTGGTGGTGCTTTCACACTCGTGGTAGCATGAGACGGACTCTACAACCCACACAAATGGCTCAGGTAGTGCAGCTCATCCAGGATGGCACATCAATGCGAGCTGTGGCAAGAAGGTTTGCTGTGTCTGTCAGTGTAGTGTCCAGAGGCTGGAGGCGCTACCAGGAGACAGGCCAGTACACCAGGAGATGTGGAGGAGGCCGTAGGAGGGCAACAACCCAGCAGCAGAACCGCTACCTCCGCCTTTGTGCAAGGAGGAACAGGAGGAGCACTGCCAGAGCCCTGCAAAATGACCTCCAGCAGGCCACAATTGTGCATGTGTCTGCACAAACTGTACAAAACCGACTCCATGAGGATGGTATGAGGGCCCGACATCCACAAATGGGGGTTGTGCTCACAGCCCAGGATTGGCAAATTCGCCACTGGCGCCCTGTGCTCTTCACAGATGAAAGCAGGTTCACACCGAGCACCTGTGACAGACATGACAGAGTCTGGAGACACTGTGGAGAGTGATCTGCTGCCTGCAACATTCTTCAGCATGACCGGTTTGGCAGTGGGTCAGTAATGGTATGGGGTGGCACAGCCCTCCATGTGCTTGCCAGAGGTAGCCTGACTGCCATTAGGTACCGAGATGAGATCCTCAGACCCCTTGTGAGACCATATGCGGGTGCAGTTGGCCCTGGGTTCCTCCTAATGCAGACCTCATGTGGCTGGAGTGTGTCAGCAGTTCCTGCAAGATGAAGGCATTGAAGCTATGGACTGGCCCGCCTGTTACCCACACCTGAATCCGATTGAGCACATCTGGGACATCATGTCTCGCTCCATCCACCAACGCCACATTGCAGCACAGACTGTCCAGGAGTTGGCGGATGCTTTAGTCCAGGTCTGGGAGGAGATCCCTCAGGAGACCATCCGCCACCTCATCAGGAGCATGCCCAGGCGTTGTAGGGAGGTCATACAGGCACATGGAGGCCACACACAATACAGAGCCTCATTTTGACTTGTTTTAAGGACACTACATCAAAGTTGAATCAGCCTGTAGTATGTTTTTCCACTTTAATTTTGTGTGTGACTCCAAATCCAGGCATCCATTGGTTAATAAATTTGATTTCCATTGATGATTTTTGTGTGATTTTGTTGTCAGCACATTCAACTTTGTACAGAACAAAGTATTCAATGAGAATATTTCATTCATTCAGATGTATTTGAGTGTTCCCTTTATTTTTTTGAGGAGTATATATCAAATCAAATAAAATTTATTTGTATAGCGCTTTTTACAACGGATGTTGTCACAAAGCAGCTTTACAGAATTTTGGAAAAGACAAAGTTTCAACAGGACTGTAAGAATGTACAGAAACCCCCTGGTGGGCAAGCCAGGGGCAACAGTGGCAAGGAAAAACTGCCTCAGAACTGAGGAAGAAACCTTGGGAGGAACCAGGCTCACCAGGGGGGACCCATCCTCCTCTGGTCAAACTACCTACAAGTGATTATATTACTAACATTAATAGCAGTAATATTGGTATTAGGAATAACTAGGAGTCTTTGAGAACATCACCGTAGGGTGGGCAGCTCGTCCAAGGCAGGTGGTGGCAGCTGGGGCATGGGCAGCTGGTCTGATGTGGGTAGCAGGAGGGCTCAGCAGTCAGTCGTCCTTCAGTGTCCAGCCGGACATATGGGAGATTGTATACTCGGAAAGAAAGCAGGGAGATGGAATTAGTTTTATTCTATCCGTTTGTACATAAACAGGGAATATAAACATTTCCAGAGTGTGGCTAATGACTCCGGCAGATCTGACTATGACAGCTTAACTAAAAGGAGAGAACCAGAAGGACACACAGACACGGCAGCACTCTGAAACAGTTCGGCATCCCTCCGCTCCACCGTCCACAAACTTGAGTAACCACGTGCAAGCAGCGGGACGACAGCACCAGCGTCTCAGTTTACTATAATTCCCTGTGTCCATGGACCCCTGGATCTGCTGTCTTTATCTAAGGGGGAACATTAGCTATCAAAAGCTAAACTGAACAAGTGAGTTTTCAGCCTAGTCTTAAACATTGAGACTGTGTCTGAGTCCCGAACAGTTTCTGGAAGATCATTCCAGAGTTTGGGGGCTTTATAAGAAAAAGCTCTTCCCCCAGCTGAAACCTTCTGAATTCTGGGGACTATTAATAAGCCAGCACTCTGTGATCTGAGTGGTCGTGATGGCTCATAATGAGAAATAAGGTCTTGCAGGTACTCAGGAGCAAGACCATGTAGGGCTTTCTAAGTCAATAAAAGGATTTTATAATCAATACGGAATTTAATAGGTAGCCAATGAAGTGATGATAGCACTGGACTAATATGCTCAAATTTTCTAGTTTTAGTGAGGACCCTGGCTGCGGTGTTTTGGACTAGTTGGAGTTTGTTTAAATTCCTGCTCGTGCATCCTGACAGTAGTGCGTTACAGTAGTCTAGCCTAGAAGTAATAAAGGCATGTACTAGTGTTTCCGCATCACGCAGGGATAGGGCATTTCTGATCTTGGCAATGTTGCAAAGATGTAGAAAAGCTGTCCTAGTGATGCTGCCTATGTGTTGATCGAATGATAAATCTGAATCTATTATAACGCCAAGATTTTTTGCTGCTGATCCAGGTGTGGCTGGAAAGTCGGCGAGATTTAAGATTAAATCTGGTAATTTACTTCTTGCTAGTTTTGGACCCAGAAGGAGAACCTCTGTTTTGTTACTGTTTAATAGGAGGAAGTTGCATGACATCCAGCCTTTCACGTCTTTTACACAGTCCTGTATGTGTGTGTGGCCATTATAATATAAAATGTGGCCGTTACTACCATCTAGTGTCAAATTATGCTACCTGCAGTGAGTTGAAAAGTTTCTGTGATTTACAGCACCAGTCCAATATTTGGACACTTATAGAAGTGTTTTATTTATATTTATTATTTTCCACATTTTAGAATAGTAGTGAAGAACATTAAAACTGCACAATTAAACAACTGTAATTATGCAGGAAAAAACATGATAAAAAATCATTTTAGATTCTTCTGAGTAGCCATCTCTTCCATTAATACAGTTTTGTACACTCTTTGGCAATCTCTCTAGCTTCATGTGGTAAGGCAAGGCAAGAAAGGGCAAGCTTATTTATATAACACCTTTCATACACTGCTGTCATTCAAGGCGCTTTACAAATGAGAAAATCATCATATAAAAAGTAAACGCATGATTGAAGCTATGGATTTAACATAGAAAATCATTCAATTAAAAATAAAATTGGAAATATCATTAAAACAAAATACATTGGAAATAATGTAGCAGGTAGCCACCTGCTTCTCCTATAGTCTTGAAGATATTACACACATGCCAAACGTGCTTTTGGACATTTTTATTTAGTATTTTTGTGTTGGAAATAAATTCACACATAGTCATTCATTTCACCATTTATTTATTTTTCTTAGAAATAAGATTCTCAGATTTTAAAGATGCACTACATTGGCAAAAGTATTCACTCACCCATCCAAATCATTCAATATAGGTTTTCCAATATAGGTGTTCCATGGCCACAGTCATGGCCAAACCAAGCACCTAGGCATGCAGAACGCTTCTGCAAACATTAGTGAAAGAATGGGTCACTCTCAGGAGCTCAGTGAATTCCAGTGTGGTACCATGATAGGACAGTCACGAAATTTCCTTGCTACTAAATATTCCACAGTCAACTGTCAGTGGTATTATAACAAAGTAGAAGCGAATGGGAATGACAGAAACTCAGCCACAAAGTGGTAGGCCATGTAAAATGACAGTGCAGGGTCAGTGGATGCTGAGGAGCACAGTGCGCAGAGGTCACCAACTTTCTGCAATCAATCACATACAGACCTCCAAACTTCATGTGACCTTCAGTTTAGCTCAAGAACAACATAGAGAGCTTCATGGAATGGGTTTCCATGGCCGAGCAGCTGCATCCAAGCCTTACATCACCAAGCACAATGCAAAGTGTGGAATGCAGTGGTTTAAAGCACCGCCACTGGACTATAGAGCAGTGAATACATGTTCTCTGGAGTGATGAATCACGTTTCTCTGCCTGGCAATCTGATGGATGACTCTTTGTTTGGTAGTTGCCAGGAGAACGGTACTTGTCTGATTGCATTGTGCCAGGTGTAAAGTTAGGTGGAGGGGGATTATGGTGTGGAGTTGTTTTTCAGGAGTTGGCCTCGACCCCTTAGTTCCAGTGAAAGAAACTCTTAATGCCTCAGCAGACCAAGAGATTTTGAACAATTTAATGCTCCCATATTTGTTGGAACAGTTTGGGGATGGCCCCTTCCTGATCCAACACGACTGCACACAAAGCAAGGTTCATAAAGACATAGATGAGCGAGTTTGGTCTGGAAGAACTTGACTGGCCTGGTCCTGACCTCAACCCAATAGAACACTTTGGGATGAATTAGAACAGAGACTGTGAGCGAATACTTTTGGAAATATAGTGTATATAGCAAGACAATGATATATTTTGGTATGTATGATTAATACAAAAATACAATAAATAATAGTCGTGGAAAGTTTTGACACCTTCAAAAAAGAGTGGTAATCATTGTTATGGATGTTTTGGCCCATTACCGGCTTTCTAATTTCTGAGAACTAAACTCTGCATTCTCTGAACTAAAGATACTGTAATAGTGAATGATAATTGTAAGTTTACAACAATATTAACTAATAATTTAAAGTCTTATGCTTAAATGAATGAAACTTGGTTCTAAATAAATAGTGAAGTTAGTGCATAGTGAAGTTAACAAGTAGTTTTCAACAACAAACAAGTACTCATAATAAGTAGAATATCTTCAAGACTTTTGGAAAAGCATTTTGCTAGCTTATAAGGTAGCACTTGAAAGTGCTATTCTATTGTGTTCAAAATACCTGTTTACAGCTTTTTAGGCCAGCATAGGTGTGGTGTAAACCGTAAGTGCATGTGGCCCATATTTGACAGAATAACAGAATTTACATAGTCATGGATGTAATGTATGCAACAAGTATGCATACATGTATAGAGCAAATAAAGGGAGGGTTACATAACAAAAGTTAATAGGAGGTTAATGCAATATACTGTGCAGTCTGATTCTACTAATTAGTGTATTGATAAGTACAGAATGCATAACCAGTGTATAACTTACAGGAGATAGGTAAGCAATCTCAAACTCTGTAAGATCTCTATGCTAGATTTGTTAGTCCAACAGTAATAGTTAATAGTGTGAACATTTCCCTCATCAGTAACAGGTGTCTATGTCAGTTATTCACTTTCAGCAGAGGACAATAAGCGAGAGCACACATGTAAAAACATCCAAGAACGTGGTTCATACTTTTGTCCATAAGAAGGGTGGATTCATTCCCTTTTTACTTAGATAGAACAAAACACAAGTGCCTTATTATGAACACACAGCATTCTTAAGAACATAATTGGAAAGGAAAAAAAACAGTGTAGCTGTAACTAAGCTAACTACACTAGCTTAGCATTAGTTACAACCAAACAATTACACAATTCAATTTGGTTTTCAATATAAAGTAATTTCCCCTTTATGCAGATAACAGAGAGGCATTCAAAGGGTCTTAGGGGGAAATTCTGCCCATTTAACTAAACTTATCAATTATCTTTCCCCCACTTCATGATTACACAAAAGTTGTGGCCTTGTTTGACACACATAATCAAATGGGCTTTAAGAAAAAGGCAGTTTTGAATCAGGCTTGTTAAGCCAGCTGCTGAGGGTTAATTGGATGATGACTTTAGATGATACAGTATGTGCTTGTGGGTTACTTTATATACACTGCTCAAAAAAATAAAGGGAACACTTAAACAACACAATATAACTCCAAGTGAATCAAACTTCTGTGAAATCAAACTGTCCGCTTAGGAAGCAACACTGATTGACAATCAATTTCACATGCTGTTGTGCAAATGGAATAGACAACAGGTGGAAATTATTGGCAATTAGCAAGACACACTCAATAAAGGAGTGGTTCTGCAGGTGGGGACTACAGACCACTTCTCAGTACCTATGCTTTCTGGCTGATGTTTTGGTCACTTTTGAATGTTGGTGGTGTTTTCACACTCATGGCAGCATGAGACGGACTCTACAACCCACACAAGTGGCTCAGGTAGTGCAGCTCATCCAGGATGTCACATCAATGCAAGCTGTAGCAAGAAGGTTTGCTGTGTCTGTCAGTGTAGTATCTAGAGGCTGGAGGTGCTACCAGGAGACAGGCCAGTACACCAGGAGATGTGGAGGAGGCCATAGGAGGGCAACAACCCAGCAGCAGGACGCTTGGCATTTGCCAGAGAACACCAGGATTGGCAAATTCGCCACTGGCGCCCTGTGCTCTTCACAGATGAAAGCAGGTTCACACTGAGCACATGTGACAGGCGTGACAGAGTCTGGAGATGCCATGGAGAGCGATCTGGTGCCTGCAACATCCTTCAGCATAACAGGTTTGGCAGTGGGTCAGTAATGGTGTGGGGTGGCGTTTCTTTGGAGGGCCGCACAGCCCTCCATGTGCTCGCCAGAGGTAGCCTGACTGCCATTAGGTACTGAGATGAGATCCTCAGACCCCTTGTGAGACCATATGCTGGTGCGGTTGGCCCTGGGTTCCTCCTAATGCAGGACAATGCTAGGCCTCATGTGGCTGGAGTGTGTCAGCAGTTCCTGCAAGATGAAGGCATTGAAGCTATGGACTAGCCTGCCTGTTCCCCAGACCTGAATCCGATTGAGCACATCTGGGACATCATGTCTTGCTCCATCCACCAACGCCACGTTGCACCACAGACTGTCCAGGAGTATATTTTACGCTGCAAGACAAGTTTAAAAATTGTGTTTTTCAAAAAGTGCTATTTGCTGATAACACTGTGTAGTATTTTTCAGTGATTTCACAGATAAATAATTTACTTTTTGTACACTGTAAATTAATGTTATATGAATGTATTGACTGATGGTATAAATATGTATTTGCATATTTAAATCATCAATTAAAATCCATTAAAATCCAGTGGAAAAGGTAAGATTTTTTACTAGATTTTTTTTCATTTTCTTCTCCAGTGCAAGCCAGTGCTGTAAGGTGGAGTGAGGAGGTGGGCAAATCCAGGGTCGTAGTCAGAACAGTCCAGGGTCAATGAGCCAACACGTACAGATTTAGGGTTTGACATACCAAAAGATCAGAACCAACACAAACAAAGACCAGGTACACAGATACAAGTATACAAAGACTGGCAAGCACAAGGGGCAAACACAGGGCTTAAATACACAGAACAATGAGGGACAGGTGAAAACAATCAGGGGCGGAGTTACAAACCAAAACAAGAACACATGGACAGGACTGGGAGGAGCCAACCGTGACAAGTGCAATATAACTAGGGGATAAATCTTTCATTCTTGTGAATGGCAAATGGAACTGAGCTCTGGTACTGTGTGATGTGATGCCAGGGTAAATCACTTTCAATAACCTTAGTAGCTAGCTACTGTACATTGCATTTTATTATATGGAGGGCTTGAAGGCAGTGTGTACTGTTTTTAGAAACCCTTAAACAATGGTGTCCTAGATGGCTCCTTACTCTGTACATAGTGCAGTATGTGAGTTGTGAAATTTGGACTTTTACACCAAAATAGTTCAGTATATATCCTGCTGGGAAATGTGCACATGTGGCTGGATCTCAAACGTCTCTTTGTAGGTAGGGAACAATTTGAGATTCAGCCTGAGTGATCATGAAATAAAAGGACGTTTGTGGTGTGGTGGAGCGACTGTGTGTGAATCAGTGTCTAATCAGCAATGATATACACCTCTGCATGCTTAATGATAGCCCTCAGCACTTAAGTACTGAAAGGACCAAAAAAAATTATTTTAAATAAAAACGGTTTCTCAGTTAAAATGGGTTCTCTCATTTCATAAGAGTAATGTTGTAGAAGTTCAATCCACCATTTACTCGTATATATGGGAGTCGAAAGTGCAGCTGCAGATACTGTAATGTACAGCTAAGGAACTGCAGATGGATACTGCTAGTACAATGACATTGGCACGATTGTGCTTGTGTTTACCTTTTGGTCTTGTTCATGTGCTTCCTTGTTTTGATTCTTCCCTGTCCTGCCCCCTTGTGTCCAGACTCTGCCCTGGATGGTTTTCACCTGTGTCTTCTTTACCCTCGTGTTAACCACCTGTGTCTTGTTGTCTGCTCTAGTATTTAAGCCCTGTGTTGCTGGTCTTTGCTGTTTGGTGTTGTATCTTCTTATTTCCTGGTCTCTGTTTTGGGGTTTAGTCTGTATTCCTTTTTCTCATGTCTGTACATCGATCTCTCCATGTTGGCTCTTTGACCCTGGACTGTCTAGACCCTGATTACGGACTTGCCCTTAATAAATCTCGCTTCTCTCAGAATATGCATCGACCCCATCATCGCTCCCCAGTGTTACAGATAAAGAGTAATTTATACCTTATTTTTAGATAACATTAATGCATCACAAGCTAACATTAGCTAAGAAAACAAAATTGTGCCAAAAACGTTATTATTTAATAATTTTGTTAGGTTACCTAATGTTAGCTTGTGATCCTTTACCTGAAAATAAAGTCCAATATTTTTCTTCACCTTGGTAATCCACTGGTGACTGATGTGTGGGGTACTTGGAAATTGATGGAAAGACAAGCCATAATCACATTTTTGTCTTTGTTAAGATGAACAACCTGGTACACAATATGCCATACTTGCCTTGTTTTCATGCATTGAAATTTTCAAAATGGTGACCAGCATGAAATCAGTATTGATAGTATTCCATAATTTTGGTAGACAACATCATGTTCATTCAGCAGTGCTGTGGCAGTTTGTAATGAGATAACAAGGCCATAATAGATCCAGCAAAGACAGTAAAACTCATTTTATCGCTCTTTTAAAACAATTTTTTTAGCATATTAACTGACATATGAGTGTATTTTTTATTTTAGATTTCCTGCTGTGTTACTAGCCTGTGCTTTGCCCCAAACCACACACTAACAGACTAAGTAGTGTAATAGGGCATACACCATTAGAAATGCACTAATTAGTGTAGTAGGTAAAGTACAGAAGTGTGTTGTTTGGGATGCATCATTAGATCAGCCAGTAAGACATATGCAACAGCTGCTTTGCTGAGCTGCACATTAGCTGCTTATTGAACATTTCCAAGTGAACGTTTCAGGTATTTGGTAATTAAGAGTGCATTTATTGAGGCAAATTAATGCATTTATTGAGGTAAGCTTATTTTGGCTTTGTATTCGCCAACTTAAGACACCTCGGTGTAACTGCAGCACTATTTAAGGTGAAATGGAAAGTTCAAATGAGAAGATGGCAAATAAGTAGCTAATTTCAGTTTAAATATGTGTATGTTTACTTTTAACTTTAAATACAATTTTCTAAGATGCCTGTTATTATTAGATTTAGAATTATAAGTAAAGCCAGACTTTGCACGTAGACCATGTATACTAAACAGCTTACTTAGTATGGGAACCTTCCATGAAGTATGACAGTACCAAAATGACCGCTCTGACAGCTGTTACCTAAAAATTCCACTGTAATTAATAATTAATTCTATATGATTTGTTAAAATACTTGGACATGTGAAGTTAAAGTTCAGTGATGACTTCAAACCTTTAAATGTAACCATGTTTTTGTATGTATGATGAAATGTGTAACAAGGAGCGATGTAACGGATGCATGTGTGGAGGTAAGCGAATTTTAGTGAGGGCAAATCCAAAGTCAGGGTCAAGGGTCATAGAGCCAATACGGAGAGAACGATTTACAGAAATGACAAACAATAAATGGTCCAAACAGATAGCACGATCAAACAACAAACAGAGCAAAGACAAAGACCGATACAAAGACCAGCAAACACAACGTCCAAACACAGGGCTTAAGTACAACAGGGATAACGAGGGACAGGTGGAAAACAGGTGGAGACAATCAGGGGAGGAGTTACAAAACAAGGGGCTGGACTAAACCAAAACATGAACATATGTGTCATAAATTGAACAACGTTAATTAAAAAAAGCAAACAAACAAACAAACAAAAAAGCCTTTAATCAGCCCAAACAGAAACTATACATGTAAGAAAAGGTTTCACATGACTGGAGACTGTTCTGTTAGTTTCTGTTTGTGTAAAATCAATTAAAAGATAAATAAGAAGCACAAACTGGATTATTTTATTTAAGCAAACAGTGAATCTGCCATGATTAATGAACTCTGTTAACTAGAATCTGAAGTCAATAATGGCAATGATTGGTAGTGGACTAATGTGATTTCCTGACAGAGCTAAACAGAGTACAGCAGTAGCAGTTGGCTAGTGATCTGGTGAGGAGGAAGTTGAAGACTGACTTCTTGTTCTGTTATTAGTTTTTTTTGTGCACACTTTTGTTTTCACTGAGCTCCACCTTTACCTCCTCCTCTTATCCATTTTTCAAAGTTGTGAACACAACTTTATCTTTTGCACAGCTAGCAAAAGTCCAACTAGTGGAGATGCTGAAATGGCTATACAACTTTACAACATTGTTTCAATCAAATAAAATTCTCCTGCAGCATACATGGATGTGTTTGGGCTATGTGAGCAAGTGCTGCAATAATGTGTTTTAAAACACACTGTTGTTCTCTCTATGGACCAGCCTGAGCTAGCGTGGAGAGTAGCTGGCTAGTTATAGCTTCAGAAGTTTCATTACTATTGCTGTTAAAAGTAAGCGTCAGAAGTTACTCCCCTTTCTCAAAATTAAAGTATCTCTGGAACACACTTCGATGTAACTTTGGTTGAAGCATCTGTTGCTAGTGAAAATGACAGTTTTTTTTCTTTAATCTAGTCCACATGTGTCTGGATGGAATATGTAGCTAACTAATTTTTGTATAGAGATTTCATTTTGGTTTTCCCACATGTGCCACATTTAGTAAAAGAGGGATCATCATAAATCTCTATATCGACTTGAATGCCACAGTCCACACTTCAATCTGGATTCAGGCCACATCACAGCACTGAGACAGCTCTAGTTAAGATAACTAATGATCTTCTTCTTGCCTCTGATCAAGGCTACGTATCGCTGTTAGTGCTACTTGACCTCAGCGCAGCTTTTGATACAATAGACCACACTATTCTCCTAGAAAGGTTAGAAAACATGGTTGGAGTCACAGGGTCAGCCCTGTCATGGTTCAAATCTTACCTAACAGAACGTTATCAGTTCGTTAGTGTAAACAATTCATCTTCAAAAGTAAGATTTGGAGTTCCGCAAGGCTCTATTTTAGGACCTTTATTATTTACTCTATACATGTTACCGTTAGGCACAGTTATAAGTAACCATAGTATTAATTTTCATTGTTACGCAGACGATATGTAACTGTACATATCAGCCAAGCCTGATGACAAATACAGATTAAAGAAAATGGAGAACTGTGTAAAAGATGTGAAATGCTGGATGTCACAGAATTTCCTCCTACTAAACAGTAACAAAACAGAGGTTCTCCTTCTGGGTCCAAAATTAGCAAAAAATAAACTACCAGATTTAATTTTACATCTCACTGACTTTCCAGTTACACCTGGTTCAGCATCAAAAAATCTTGCCGTCATAATTGATTCAGATTTATCATTCGATCAACACATAGGCAGCATCACTAGGACAGCTTTTCTGCATCTTCGCAACATTGCTAAGATAAGAAATTCCCTATCCCTGCATGATGCAGAAACACTAGTACATGCCTTTATTACTTCCAGACTAGACTACTGCAATGCATTACTGTCAGGATGTACGAGCAGGAATTTAAGGCATTTAAACTTCAACTAGTCCAAAACTCTGCAGCCAGGGTCCTCACTAAAACTAGAAAATTTGATCATATCAGTCCAGTGCTATCATCACTTCATTGGCTGCCTGTTGAATTCCGTATTGATTATAAAATTCTTTTATTGTATTATTGTTTATATAAAGCCCTACATGGGCTCGCTCCTGAGTGCTTACAAGACCTTATTTCCCATTATGAGCTATCACCACTACTCAGCTTGCTTATTAATTGTTCCCAGAATTCATAAGGCCACAGCTGGGGGAATAAAGCCCCCAAACTATGAAATGATCTTCCAGAAAATGTTTGGGACTCAGACACAGTCTCAATCTTTAAAACTAGGCTGAAAACTCACTTGTTCAGTTTAGCTTTTGGGAGATAATGTTCCCCCTTAGATAAAGGCAGCAGATCCATGGGTCCATGGACACAGGGAATTATAGTAAACTGAGACGCTGGTGCTGTCGTCCCACTGCTCGCATGCGGTCACTCCGCGGTTTGTGGACGGTGGACCGGAGGGATGCCAAACTGTTTCAGAGTGCTCTCGTATCTGTGTCTCCTTCTGGTTCTCTCCTTTTAGCTAAGCTATCAGTCAGATCTGCCGGAGTAATTAGCCACACTCTGTAAATGTTAACGTCCCGTTTTACGTACAAACTTTTTCCCCGAGTATACAATCGCCCACATGTCCGGCTGGACACTGAAGGACGACTGACTGTCGAGCCCTCCTGCTACCTACTTCAGACCAGCTGCCCATGCCCCAGCTACCACCACCTGCCTTGGACTAGCTGCCCACCCTACGCTGATGTTCTCATAGACTCCTAGTTATTCCTAATACAATATTACTGCTATTAATATTAGTAATATAAATAGCAGTAATAAATTTGATTGTAAAGTTGTTGAATGATTGTTCCTCTTCAGCACAATGTAACAAATAATCTATGCATGGTTTCAGAACTGTATTGAAGTCACCACCAATTATAAAAAATTAGTCTGAGAATTTAAATTTTTCTGAGAAGTGGATGAAAGAAAGCAGGAGAATCTGTGTTTGGTCAATAAATATTTACTAAAGTAAAGTAAAGAAAGTATCTTTCCCAATAGTGCCAATAATAAAACAACGGCCCTCTGGGTCGGTCAGTATATAGTTACTCATGAATGGTATATCCTTCCTGATTAAGATTGAAGTACCATGTTTTTTTTTAGTTATATACAGAGTGATAAATGTGGCCAATCCATTTGGTGGTTAATTTCTGAGACTCTTCCTCTATTAGCTGGGTTTCTTGAATAAAACATGTCAGATTTTAAACTATTGAGATGCTTTAACAATTTTGTTAAAGATTTTTAAAATAAAGAGATTATTTTCAGGGATAATACCATGATTGTAGAGTAGCCATATAACCTTGAACTGACAGACAAGTACAGAGACTACATTCAGAAACAGACATAAAAAGCAGTATAGGTTAGGCATAGACTGTGAGTCTCTGAAAAGCTGGTGATTGATGTATAATTTTTCTACAGTTAGTGAGATGCATTTGCCAGAGAGTCTGTGTTCGTCCATAAGAGGATATAACACCTTGCGTCACTCATTTATCTCCCGAGGAAATTGGTCATTGATACCAAAAGTTGTTTCTTCTAGTTCTCTTCCTTTGCTTTTTACAAGCTCTATTTACAAGCTCTTTCTGTTTATAGTGCTCGAATTTAGCGATTATTGGTTTGGGTCGATTTTGTGAGCGGGCTCCAAGATGGTGTACATGGTGGAAGGAGATGTTTTTCACGGTTTCAGTCGGCAGTTTCAATTTTGTCTGCATGAAGTCTTTAATTAATGATTTTGGGTTATCTACTTCGTTTTCAGGTATTCCGGAAAAGATGAGATTGTCTCACATG
Source organism: Pygocentrus nattereri (assembly GCF_015220715.1). Classification (NCBI taxonomy): domain Eukaryota; kingdom Metazoa; phylum Chordata; class Actinopteri; order Characiformes; family Serrasalmidae; genus Pygocentrus; species Pygocentrus nattereri. Next base: position 10,702,137 of record NC_051235.1, read on the forward strand.
TTTCTAGTCTGAATGTCAAGGATAGTTTCTTTCATTTCTTCTGCTTTGATGGGTTGTGCACCTCTTCCTTCAGATCCAACCCTACTTCCATCTCGTGGAAAAAGTATTGATTGATAAAGGTTTCAAGACCTTTCACTGGAGTAGTGTGTACAAGACAACCCAGAACCAAAGATAAATATCTGTGGAATTGGAGGAGGGCCACAATTTTGGGCCGCAGCAAACTTCTTACTTACTAGCTGCAGGACGCCGCCATGTTGGATTCACCTCTGCGTTCTCTGGATTCAGACCTTGGGACAGGAGGGACCTTCCTCTGAGGTCCAGGGAGAAAAGAGGAATCACTTCTCATGGTTAGTGTGACACTTTCATGTTCACCAATTTTTTTTCTGGTCACCTCCACATGGAGATGTACTGTCTTAGAGTTCACCCTAGCCTTCCCCCTCCTAGTTATGTGCCCATTGCACTTTGTGATGGGGAGTGTCCTATCTGGTGGGTGGGAATTGGAAATTCATAAATTGGGTGGAGAAAAGGGTTCTTGTAACTTGTAACAATAATGGACAGTAACAGTAAAGTTACTGTTACTGTTTAGTGTGATTTCCAGAACTATAAAAATCAGGCAGGTACTGAGCCACATATTCTGGTGACTCTCACCAGTAAATTTTTATGGACTTTTTAAATAATAATATCAAAAATATTAGACAACAAATTCAACCCACAGCATTAAATCCAACTTGGCTGTCATCTGACGTGGCTGACGGGCCTTTTCTCTTGCCATGTCAACAGCCCGTGCCAGGGGTATGGAGTTCTTCCTACTCTACCCAGCTACATTGAAGATTAAAGAAGGTGCTCATTTTCGCTCCTTCACTTCTTCTAAGGAAGCTGAGGACTTTCTGAATACAATATCCGATCCCTCCGCGGCTGCTTCCCCCTCAGCTTCACATACTGAGTGAGACCAAGGCCTCTCAAAGTTAACTTGTGTTAACTAGCCGGTAGTTACTGGCTATCCTTTTCAATGCTACACCCCGGTAAATGGAGTCAGTTTACCTGCGGGGTATCTCCAGCAGGGTTTTGTGTTGTGTTCGAAGACTTGCTTAGCCCTATTATTTGACCTTGCCTAATTTTGTCAAACTATTTAAATTTCAGTTTTGATTCGGCCAGGTTGATCTCTTGATCTCAAGTGAGCTTATTACAGTTAATACAATTAATAGCCGAGGCACTGGCAATACCATACTCTTGTGCGTATAGTTTACATTGCTGACTTTTCATGTTTTGTTACTGCTTATAGCAACTCATTGTATATAGTTAAATTAATAACAAGGGTATGGGGTATACTATCCCGGAGTTGTAGCTAATCTTGTTAACACAGTGCCCTTACGCCCTGATGGGAATTTCTCTTTTCTGGTTATTTTACAAGTTTTGTCGAGCTGGAATCACTTTTTTTTATTATTTATTAAAAGAAGCACTGCAAATATATCTGAAACATAACCATGGACTATAACAATGAGTTAACAGTCAAAATGGCAACATGAGAGGCTGGTACAGTTTTGCTGGTAAGTAGCCTTACAGTTAGAGTATCAACAAAAACATCAGTCACAAATAGGCACTTTTTAAATAGAGTGACTAACCCATACATATACACATGGTCACAAAAAATTACAGCAGGGTATTATGTCCCACTCAGAACCCCTGTAAACATTTTCAAAGTACAAGAACTATTGCTTCCAGTTCTGTAACAGTTTTCCTTTAGTTACTTTGTTGTTTTTTTTTTTTACCCTCCCACCCCACCTCATCCTCACTCAGTCCACTGCGACCGTCTAGCACAACCAACCACGCCACAGACATGGCCCAATAGACAGAAGAAAAAAAAAAAAACAAGATGAAAGTAAGAAACATGAGAGCACACACTCAGGTAAAGTCTCTAATTCATTGAAGTAAGAAATTAAGGGTTGCCATTTATTGAAGAACTTAGCTGTACAGCCTCTTACCGTATATTTAATTTTTTCCAATTTTAAAAATGACATAACATCCATTAGCCAGTGGGAGATGGGAGGACATTTACTAGACTTCCATTGGAGTAGCAGGGAGCGTCTAGCTAGTAAGGATGTGAAAGCTATGACATCTTTTTGTGTGGAAATAAGAGTGAGTGAGGGATCAGAGATTCCAAATATGCTAATCAGTGGACAAGGTTGAAGATTCACTCCCAGTACAGTGGAAATAATTGAAAAATTTTTCAGATCTGGACACAGATAGAACATATGACTGAGATTGCAGGGGGAGCCATGGCACCTATCACACCTATCTTCCACCTCAGGGTATATTGAAGGCAATCTAGTTTTAGAAAAATGTACTCTGTGCACAACCTTAAACTGAATAAGTCCAAGGCGAGCACAGGAGGTAGTGGACCTTATCCTCTCAATAGCTTGATCCCAAGAACTCTCCGTGA